>NW_020799881.1:0-26939 GCF_003590095.1 Trichoplusia ni
AATAAAGACAAACATTAATAAAAATAATACGAACAGTAGCACTATCAAACACGTAATAAGAATGACCGACTCCCGATGCGATACAGATAGGCAAGACAAGCACATTGCGTGTCTTACAAAAAGTTAAAAACTATAACATGTACATAAGCGAGATCATTAAAATCGGCATTGATAAAAACAGTTTGACGTAACAATTAGAGCACTCTCGGAAGCAGATTCGTAGTAGTATTGTAAGATGAAGTTTGCGTGTTGAAGCCCATTACAACGAGCCATCGTGCGGTACTGCTCTGCCACGCGACGAGGTCCATTCTGCACATGTAACACAAGCTTCTTGACAGTTAAGCACCTCACATTAATAACCACTTGTAGTCATCTTGTAGTTGTCAGAAAAATCATCGTAAATCACATTGATGGGTGTTTGAGGAAAGCTGTTAGATTGTAAAAACGTGTTACATACTTGTTATGGCTCATTGTGGTGCGTTATCTTTTATCTTGCCGACATGAGTTATCGTCATACAGTACAATACTTGGCTATTTAACAGATCGGTTTGTTGGATTGCTTTCTTCTGATTCAGAAGTGCGCTTGTTCTTAATAAAACTATCACAACAATTACTGTCAGACAATATAAACTGTATACTACTAAATAAAGCTAGTTACAAACCGTATAATAAAAGTGAAACGTGCAATCATTTAATAATGGGGATTTGTATCAAGTTGCTGAATCACTCCGCTGATTGTTAAGGCCTCCTCCCGAATTGGTTGCGATCAGCTTCTTTAATACCCGAATGATAAGCAGAAATGAATTAAACGAGCTATGAGCACTGCCCGAATTATCTGAAGCTATCCGAGCAACACTGTGGTCGCAACTTTGAAGGCAAATTCGTTTAAATTCGATCAGATATACAGAAAAACTGGTGTGTAATTTATTACTACAGAAGAAGTGTTACTGTTCGTTCCACTTGAGTTATCAATTAAATGCTTTTCAAATATTCGAAGTATTCTCCAAAGAATCATGCAAAAAATTAACGATCTGGTCCAATTTAGGAAAGTGCACAGTATTTTTTTAGCTTATTTTTCGGCTAATGTTCATGGTTTTAATGGTCTAAGTCGAAATACGAGAACACTACAATAGGGCCAATATCTTTGCATGATAGGTCTTCGCACTTTGCAACAAGAACAGACTTCGACCTTCATAGATAATGTCGCCTATAAGTTTATAGCAATTACAGAAATGAAGCTACTCGATTTTACAACATTCAATTCAAGGGAGATAGCATATTACATTCCATAATCCATTTACACTATATTATCAAAAAACAGTAATAAAGCCATACAAACGTTTTCGTTTCTCCCTTTTTTCAACACCATACAAACATTAACCAATTTCGGCACGTTACGGGCTGAAACAGACGAGTCAAATAACGTCCAATTCGTAAAGGTACTTGTGTTTACGGCATCAAGGGCCCTCGTGTCTGCACCCCTCTAGTCCCTGCACAGCTCTAGTGGATGCCGAATGTAGGACGAGAGTGATTGAATGCCCTCTTAATAGTGTTTTTATTATGATTGTGTTAACATCTGTACTTACGTGCATGTGTTTTTGGAATGACTTACATATTTGATGCTAATGATAAGATATCAAAGAATGTTTTTAGTTGAATATTGAAATCGGTTGACGGAGTAACCAAATAAAAGAATACTACACAGAAAAATTGCGTAATTTATCATACACATAGTAGATGCTTACTTACATTGACGCTATTAACGATTCGACGATCGACAAATTGCAATCAAACACCGAAGGGCATAACACGATTTGTAACGCCCTTGCAATGATTACAACCTCACAACCTACAGACGTTAATTGACCTACAAATGCTTCGTAAACCTATATATAGCGGAACCAGATCATAGCAAACTGGTTACGTGCAAACATAGTTGATTAAAACCCATGTGTTCGCCGAGGGGGTACGATTCGGCCATTCGGGTCAACGATCTTACCCACGTGGTACGATCAAAATTTATTAGCCATAATTTAGACCACAACAGATATTCGGCAAACATAGTGTTGAATGTAGAGAAGGCCAGATTTAACAAATTATCGATTTCGAACAATTAATTTAACTGTTACGGTTTGTTTTATATAACAGTCCATCAAACAGTCTTTCAAGTTTGTGAAACCAACTGCTTTCACAAATTTGTTGCGGTTTTAACAAAATCTTCAACGGACTTTACTTTATTTAGAATCCTATAAAACTTTATAGGTTTCGTGCCTATAAACAAATGCTTCAACATTCCTAATTAGTATCAGAGTCAGAGGAATGTGCTTCCTGTACACGCTAAAAATGGAGGAAATTGTGCAAGAAAAAACATGAGTTTTATAAATATGGCAGGTAATTTGACATTGTGGTCTGTGAGACCAGCGTGTCGGGCAGACAAAGCTTTTTTTCGGGTTTATCTAGATAGATTTGTTCGAAATTTTATGTGGTAAAGGTAAAAAGCACTAGATAGTAAGTACAGTATTCATAAGTTTTGTAACACGAGCGCACCCGAAGCCGATAGCTAGTTTAGTATACTTTGAACAGCTGTGAGTCTATTGATTTTCGGGGAAGTTCTCTTTCACGCGCAGTAAACTCTCAAATCCTGGTAACTTAGTAGGACAACTACGGTTTGAAACCGTTTGAAGTTTATTTGAAATACTTTTGAGAGGATTTGAAAGACTTCAATTGCCCTCTTTACAACGTCAATGACGAAGATTACTAGCAGGTTAGATGAAAATACGCGTAAATTCCACTGTTTATATGCGATCGTGTCCTTTTATGAAGCTTCTGTCGGTAAATAGATCTTACCGAGATGAAACTTTTGTCTGAGGAAGCTTCAGCCAGATACCCAAGGAAGAAATGACGACATGAAGAAATTTTGCCGTTTAGCATAGTGCAAACAATGCACGTTTATTTCATTTCTGAGTTTATTTTTTTGTACATTAGAAGCTCCAGACAATTACTTCAATAAAATACTCTAAGTATAAAGGTCTGAGTCAGTATGCAAAGCAATATAATTTGGTCGCACACATTCCCAGATGTTTGTCTCAAACGGCACTGAGAATATCTAATGCTGTGTGAAGAATTTTTATGACTCCACAGGCAAGTGCGATAGATACACAACAAGTGTATATGAAATACTTTATGTACATTAATTATAAAAGCACTTTATTTGGATAGGTGTTCATAGATATTTTTTCAAGCGGTGCCGTTATTAAGTATCTTTCAAGAGGAAATTTTGGACTATTATCGTTTTTACATTACAATTTTGCAGGGACATGTCTTGTTTTCACAGAAGTAATGTACACTTGATTTAAAAAAATATATTGTCAAGGGTATTTATACTGTTAACTATGTCAAATAACCTAGGCACATAGAGACTCAGCCAAGCGATAAATCAGAAATTAAGTAATCGAACGTGCTTATTTGCGGTCATAGACAATCTTGTCTATTGGTTGTGTTTGTATAGATAAAAAGAAATTATTACTTGTCATTACTTGGAAGCAAAACGTTGACAAAACGATATTGTACTTATTTCCTTATCTTAATTGATTAATTGTTGGGCAAGTGTATGTTTGTATGTTTCTGGGTGGTAGAACTTCGATATTGACAACGAAGTAATCACTTATCTGATAATGAGCTTTGGTAAAGTTTACAAATTGTCGGAGATTTCACTTCAATGATGATACTTGAAAAATAGGTTTGTTTTTTGTTTTTAGAGGCGAGCAGAAGATTGTTGACGAATAGAGAAGCAAGTTAAAATTATAAGAGGAAACTTTCTGTTTTTTAACCAATTTCTATCACAATAAATGCGTGTGCTTTAATATCACGCTTCGTTAGAACCTTAATTCGAAAACACATAGAATACGCAATCGTTAACTGAATCGAATTAATTTATTGGAAAGAAAGCAATCTCTACAAGTGAGAGTAAAAGAAGGAAATTAACTTCTAAATTACGGGAATAAATAAGAACGGATTTTTATAGGAAGTTCTTTTAATATACAGATCAATATGAAAGATTTATGAGTAAGCCAATGTCCATTACAATTCTTTGATAATACAACGTCGGACATAGTACTGTCCAAACCAGTCAAAGTCATGTCAAAAATCTCTCAATTTTAGGCTATTCGACGGGGTAAGATATTTTTGGAATAGCAAGATATATATATAAGGCGCCAAGAAGATTTTCCGACTGTTTGGAATTTTATATTATGATGGTATTTTTACTCCTTCAATAAGTGTGTATGTTCTATATTAGATAAGAAACTACCTTTACTGCTATAATGTTGTGTCCTTCATTCACTTGTGTGTAGATAAACAGAAAACCAATAAATAAATGGTGAGACAAAAATATTTGTCTATGTCATGTATTTGCGCTCTATTATAATTTGTAAAGTTTATACACCATACTTAGACAAACTGTCTAGTCCCAAATGAGCAATAAATATACCCATAACCTCTCCTAAAACTTCTTTACCGGACACCAAGTACCCCTGATAATCATTGAACCCAGCAAGCACTCTATAAGTTATCGCTAACATTCCTGTGCAGTTTGTTGCACCAATTAGTCTACTTACAGTAAATTAAGAGTAAGCTGTGTTTAAGTAAGTAATGATGTAACTACAAATGGTACATTGATACCGAGAGAGATAACTAAGTCATGGCGGAAGAGACCAAACTGAAGAAGATGAGAATGAAGTCAAGAATACAAGAATACAATGAAATTACAAAGATAATTTCAAAGTTAATTTTGATATGTATTATTTTTATCAAAAAAAATCTGTGATAATCTGTCATGATAGAAAGACTAGCCATACGCTAATACGGGATGTACCCTATTAGCATATATATAAGAAGTTTTGTGAAATTTCGCAAAATAATAATGTTATGGAATTTATATAGTCAAATTGTAACTAGTCGATGCGTCACAGCAATCCAATCAAATTGTTAAGGAAAACTAACAGTTTCAGCTTTATTTGCTGTACTAGTAAATAGTTCATAATACGCAAAAGGTATATGTCAGCAATTTAATCCTTTATCTAAAGTTATGGGCAATAAATACTGGCCATACAGAGACTGCCAGCATTTCCGACATCCCTCTATAGAAAACGAAGGTTGAAATAAAAAGTAAAACGATGCTTGTTTATTTATTGAACGACACAGGGATGTAAAAATAAACGCTTTGACAACTAAAATAGATCACTGGCTGTTTCTAAAGCTGTATATTCACTGAGCAACTAATATCTAATAAGTTTAGGGTTTCCGTTTTTGAAATATGAAAGATGAACACAATGAGACATTGGTCGTATAGTATGCGTCGGGACGGTTATAGTGTTATGCTCTATCAAAAATTATGATAGCCAATCAAGCAAATGGGAAAGACAGGTGGGCACGTGATGAGAATTTAATATTTTGCGACAGTATTTGTGATCTCATGTTTATAAACAGTTTATGGAAATGGTTACCAAAAGATCCATTTAGAGCTTTTAGGTAGTTAGCAATGAGGATTTACTAGAACTTAATAGAACTTAAGTTATGACCATGCCGAAGAACTATCAGTCAATATACACAATAATGCAATGTATAAAGCACTGCAGCACTTGAAGAGAAGCTAACACAAAAAATACCATTAGGAAAGCATCTGCTCATCTGAAAGCAACTCGTAACACTGCGGTTCTTTGGTTTGCTACCAAAGAACCGCAGTGTTACGAGTAAGTTTTGTTATAATATCGGTTGCCCAGTGAACACAGCTTTATTTCGCATCAACTGCTCTTGGACTGTCTAAGCATTCTGATCACTGTGGAACTGTAGTTCTTTTATGTCTGCGGTACTTCCTTGATTTTATGAGGATTTTCTAGCGCGAGTCGACTTACGTTACAAAGTTAATTATAAAGTAATACGAGATGACTTTCAAAGGAGGTTTTTTAATTAAAAATAGCTCAATGATTAATAAGGCAATGCTTTTAGTTTTATATTTCTTGCTTCATCATTCGCCTAGCCTTTTCCCAACTAAGTTGGGGTCGGCTACCAGTTAGACTGGTTGTCAGACTTTTCTAGCTTCTGACTACCTTGTAACGACTGTTAAAGATGTAGGAATAACAGCCGGACCCACAATTTAACGTGCCTTCCGAAACACGGATTTTATATTTATACTAGCTGACCAGCAAACGTTGTTTTGCCTAATAAATTATTTCTAGTTGTATTATTTTTTAGTGCCACATTATAAAAAAATAAAAACAAAAATTTTTTTTTTTGGACTAAATTTGAGCAACCCTTAGCGGTATGAAAAATAGATGTTGTTCTATTCTCAGACCTACCCAATATGTAAACAAAATTTCATAAGAATCGGTCGAACCGTTTCGGAGGAGTACGGTAACTAACATCGTGACACCGGGAATTTTATATATTAGAAGATTTCTTGCTTATGTAACTTTAAAGAATTGCAAGAGCATTATCCGCTAAATAGATGAGCCCACAAAGTCATAACAAGAATACTATGTGCATCCTACTGTATTCTACCCGAAAAGTGAAGAAGCCCAAATATGTGGACAAAAATGCAAATCTGCTCCTTATCTGACATAAACATTATAAAGCTCAATAAGCCACAATTTTCACGAGAAACAATAATTTTCTTAGAACTTGGGCAAGACAGCCGAAGGTCGAACTGTAAGTAGGGCTATTATGCAGTCAATTCCACCGCGTCACGGATGATCGATGCCATGATCATAACCAGACATTATCCACCATCGCATCGGACGGATTACAGAAAGTCAGATACGCTTGATCACAATCACATATTTATTCATGGCAACGTTAGATAATACCATGTAATTGGCCTCGCAGTAAATGTTTAAGTAACAGATGGAAGACATTATCATATTGATGTTATCGTTGCACGGAAGATTTATGGGCTGGAACTTGAGTTGGAAAATAGCCGACAATTTGACACATCACGATTGGAAATGACTCGTGAGAAAGGTTATTTACTGTACGTAACTCAACAATTAACGTTTTCTAACCTATTACCTACTGTGGGACTTGAAAGCTTGCTATCACAGACTGGGGGTTTAAATATGGACTTATAGGCTTATCCAGACGTATGTCTAAGGGACGAATGTAATATTTCGCCGTCAAAATGCATGAGGGATAACGGTAGAAAGTTTGGTTTAGAGCTTCGTTCCATGCCAAATGTTTATAAAATGGGACTGCGTCTGCCTTTACCGTTTCAACAAGGTTATGCGGATTAGTTTTCATTCAGCGTTAGGAAAATCACTGCAGTGCGTAATTCCGCAAAATTAAATGTTCATAAACGACACTTCAATTCCAGACTTTTTCGCTTAAAATATTGCCTTTTATCTCACTACGGCTACACCTGTAATTTTTCTTAACACAATTAAAACGTGGCTTAAAGGTGTCTTATAAATATTCAACACTTGACCTCCGTGGTTGCTATTAAGGCAATTTGTAAGTTCGTCGCGTTTCGTGATGTCCCAGACGTCGTTAATACCCTCTGGTTCACTGTCCCAGCTTTTTACGTACCGGCTATGGGTATCTTGGCATTAAGACCATAGAAGGCATGATAACGTTTTTTTGGTTTATAATGTTGACAAACATTGCTTATGCTTCTGGTTTTTGGAAATATCATACACAGAAGAATTTATTGTAATAAAGAAAGTGAGCAATTCCGTAATGAATATAATGGTGATAGGACCATTTAAATAAATTTTGAGCATAAAAAATAACATTTTGATGAAAGATATTGAAGTCATTGAAGATCACCTTTAGACTTTAGTGGACTGCTGGTAATTAGGATAAGGAGTTTTTGCAGTGTCCATCAAAACAAAATATGATTAGTTTGTTTTCTGATAACCAATACATGGTGAATTATCTGTTATTGCTCTAATAGATAAATTAGTGACAACAACATGGTGCTCGTCGTGAGTTAACTTAGATTTCCTAATTAGTAGGACATTAGTTGACAGTTATTAGTGGTATTTAGCACACAGTACGGAGATAATAGCAGTACCTAGAATGAACACATCCTGTTTACAGTGTTTGATAGGAAAACTATATTTACTGGCTGACTTCTAGGTATTTCTTTTAATAAAAAATATAACTTTAAGTTATGTATGTAAGAGGTTTACCGTGTTTTTATAGGACTACCGACTTCAACGCTTTTGCCAAAAAAAAAACAATTTACCTTTTTTCAACATAATCATTTTCATGTGATAATTTATATAATGGTCAATATTCTTGAACTTTATGAAGACCAGGAATGTTTTAAAAATCGTATGTGTTATGGAATGTACATGTAAGGAACCAGCATTCATGTAAATTATTAAAAAAAAACAAACACCAAGTTAGCACTCAATTATCGACGAATTCAAAATTATTTGATTACACTCGATTCAAGTTAAACACCATTTCAAAGGGATTGCAGATGCAAACTAAAATATTACGTGCCAGCAGTAGCATTAATGGTCGAACCACTTGCACGAAAATTGCAAATCGATGTTTGGGTTGCAAAAAATACAAAATTTGTCACACAGCTGCGGAGTCAGACCTACCAGCGACCTAAAATAAGAATGTTGTAGATGTGGAAGAGGGATGCCGCTATGTACCTGTAGTGCGCTATCTACCTTACTCCCGTGCAATATTATTTAGTTAAAGACGTGGTAGGCGCGCGCACACCCAGGCACGCAGTATCGATGAATGATAATATCGATATAATTTACCGATTTTTTGCTTTAGTCTGGCTTCGATATTTCAATACAGATATTTGAAACAAGCCCTTTATAATTATAATGCGGTTATGTGGTTTACTGTTTATAAAATTAATCTTTATTGACAGCGCAATAACATTGTTGTTGATGAAATGTTTTAGGTAATTTATGTTTATTGATTAAAGCCCAATTACACGCCATCGAGATCTACCTTCGGCTGCTGTAAGTATTATAAATTGTTTAAAAGTACACTAAAGTGTACATACATAATGTAGTGTCTTATAATATAAAGAAATAAATATAGACAATAAACTACAAAGTAGCACGAAATATTGCCATCAATAAATTATTATTTCATTATAAACGATAACAACTGCAACCTCTTTCCATGGTCGTTATCTAGAGAGGCAAGACGTGCATAACGTTATAAAAAAAGTAAGTAAGGCGCGTGCACACCTGTCGTGCGTCGAGGAAGGATCTGCACATCTGTCCCGTCATTATACATATTGTATTGTAACGAGTATTGGTGTATCGCGTGTTCCAAAAATTGGATGGTAATAAAAACATATTCACGAAATTGCTTTAAGGAATGCGATACTCATCTGTTTTTGACGAATGCATAAAATCAAAGTAGAACCTACTTTATTGGGTCCAGTATACTAAAAAAACTATACTTCAGTCTTGCTGCACTGAATCATAATGCATGTGATAAGCAACCTAAAAATAACTTAAAAAATTATCCGACTTAGAAGCTATGTGAAGGTTATTCTATTAAAAGAATGAGTCTTAAAAAATCGACATGTCTCCACTTTCACAGGTCACTGGTAACTCCATAGCCAGTATATTTAATATCTATTAGTATTACTGTAGCACCTCTATCTGTCAAACGTATAAGAAAGAGTTTTTATTACGTTTTTAAATCATTGTTACTGGAATAAAAGTAACAATAAAACTTGTCTTACTATTAAAGTTTATAATTACACTCATAAAAGACTAGAATGAATGCCGTGTTTAGTACCAATACGCAATTAAAATATGACTTTCATATGTCATAGAATTACATTAAATTGTATCATTCTGTGTGATCTTAAAGAAATAAATGACAGAGTTTTCTTTCTTACATGCGAAAGTATGATTGGGTGTGCGTGTTTTTGTTATCTCTTCACTATTAAACTACTGAAACGATTTCGATGAAATTTGATTTGAAGGAAGCTGACGCTTTGGATTAATACTCCGTAAAAGGAGTGTAACGTTTTACAGTTATAACTTACATCTATGAAGTTACTACTATGAATTACACAATTGTCAGAAGGAGTGAGAAACAAACACCAACTTGAATTATCCTTATGCATGTAAGGAAATACAGAGTTTTTGGTGCAAACGAACCGTGTTTGAAGTCACTAATGTCGTTACCATGACTTAATTTGCCGGATCAAACGGGCCAGCTCCCGTAGAAATTTAATAATCGTCGAGTTTTTGAATATCTCCAAACATTTCCTTTTAAGTTTTATACCTCATCACGGAAACACTGAGTCTCTCTTAAAAAAGCAGCTTACTGCTTTATTAAGAAGAATGATCGTTGGACCATTCTTCTTTTACTACAAACAGTTGCACACAACAAAATACAATTTATGACACATTTTCGCTACAAAGTTTTACATTAAATGGAGTTTATTAGTTTACGATTATTTTTCTACTAAAATTCCTAAAAAATTCAACCTCACAACATGTGATCCAATAACTAAGAACAAGTACAGTCAACGATCCAGCAATCACCGCCATATAAGTAGGTCCTATAATCAAAAGGTAATAAGACGCTACACAATAAGATGTGACATAAGGCCACTTCCACGTCGTGATAGTAAGGGCAAGCGCCCCGGGCAGGGTCACCGTCGTGTCCACTCCCAGTCGCATGCCTATTATGGTCGCAAACCAGCGATTTTATCTCACTGACAACTATTTTGTACTGGCTTTGTGCTCAGGACGCCAGTGTTGTTTTGACAAGCACTGATAACATGGTGCGTGGGAGGTTTTATTTTTAGGCCTCGGCTGTCATGATCGAGTGTCAAAGACAAATGAGGTCAGTTTCGATTAAATTCTCTGCAATAAAAAGGGATAGGAGAAGAATTTTTGGGTATGACAGGTGACATGAAGAAATTCGGTTGCAATGATCTCCTTTTTAGAGTACAAAAGTGTTTGGTGAGTTATCACACATCTGGAAGTTCTAAAACTGAACGAAAAAGGAACATACCTGCTGGGAGTGGATGGACTATCCATAAGAAATTCACAATCACTCCCAGAGTGGAATATGCCGTAAATATACCCTATGTTCCTAACCTCAGCTCCATTGAATCCTACTAACAAGACTTTCGCATTTATATTAGCCAAGATTATGGTCGCTCGTGTAGGACAATACCCCGAGGCGATACAAAATACGTTACCCGCCATGTTCTAACGGTACCCCGTCTTTAAAACAGTTTGTATTTATTAACCTTTAAAATAATTGCACGGTATCGATGCGATAACAGATCAATTTCTTTTATAGATCGACTAACCAAGCGTATATTCCTGTAACGCGGCAGAATGTAATTTTGCGCTGTAATTATCTTCTTGAGTTTTTGTGTTGAATAAATAATTGATTTTAATGTTTAATTGCTCAGTGATATTAATTAGATTACTTCGCAGCAACGATTTATGAACACCCATTATATATCGACATCGTGGTCAGTTTTGCAAAAAAGAATATTTTGCAGCTGGCTAAAATTTCTGAAAGCTATTAATAAGCTTCTGTATTCTTACTAAGAGTACCTTACCTATTTACAAAAATAATAATTAAGAAAAAAAAAATCAAATGTTTAGTCATGATTATTTTTAACCTAAAAACACGCAACACGTAAAACAATAATTAGTGTACACTTACATTTAAAGCTGCTAATTATGATACCAAAACCTTTTAAAGATATTGTTAACAGAAATAAGCTTTTAAGCGAGTTTATTTTTATTCGGAACGCCTTTTTCGTGAGAACATGTTTGTTTTCATGTTTCACGTGTTTCGTTTTATTTTACGCGACGCATGTACCTATTTTAAAGTTGTTTCCGATGCTCGCTTTGTTAAGAACAACAATCGAATTTTATTCTACAGAATTCTAAATTTGAAAAGTTGGAAACATGGACTTTTGTTTTTTGACACTATAATATTATTATTTTTTGCCATTACTTGATACTAGGTATAAAAATATCTAAAATAAAGGAATAATAATATAAAATGAATCTAATTGGATCCAATGTTTTTTACGCAAGTTGGTTGACTAATCTACATTTTTTAATTAAATTAGTTCATAAAAATAATTCCAAGTCTTGAAAAGACCTAACCTGTTAGTTTAGAAACTCTGATTACTTGTCCGAGCCTACTTTTTGCAACTACGAATCTCATTTAAGTTATACTTTGTAATAAATTTAATTTCTTCGTTGTATGATGAGTTTTCTAGTTTTGTTTGTGACGTCACAAAGCCTTTTTTCTTTGGCAGGCAATTTATAAGTGTTCTCTGGATGAGCCTGAGTGCCCATGTTAATTAACATAGAAAAAAAAGAGTGGCGCTTCCCTTGTCTGTGGGAAGACGACACGTTTGGTAAGTCTGTCTAGTTCAAAAGCTTTTGTCGATGGTGCCATATTGATGTATGTGGGCTACGGTTTAAAAAAGAAATTTATTCCTGTAGATGGGACTTTCTATCTATTTTTAGGGTAATTAAAAAGGGTCACTGGCTGTCCGTCCAACTTTTCAACCTTTTTTCGTATGTTAAAGTTTTACGAGTTGAAACACGCACATTGTTTCCAAACAATCCACGATATATTCTGAATGACTCATTCTTTACTAGCCGAGCAACAGTTTACAAATTACAACATATCGCATCCGCAAATGTAACACAAGACGGGTCATTCACAAATATCTTTCTCGAAACTGAACGAAAGGTCCGTGAATGGCATGGCGTTGACGCATCACCAGCGTACACGGAGTACCGGTGCTGTGACGTCATAGGCCGACATTAGGTCGTTGAAAACCGATAGTAATTCGTTTAGGCTACAGTATGCCTTGTAGACTCAACAAATAGTTCTAACGGTTTACACTGTATAATATGACAGAGCTAAGGTATACTCAACCACACGTCAGTGACTTACGAAAATCACCTTTATTGTTTCACGTTAGAGTCGTGTCGTGACAGCTTTTGCGATTTTTATTGTTATTCAAGTCAAGTGCCTTGTTTGTTAACCCTAGAAAGATAATCATATTGTGACGTACGTTAAAGATAATCATGCGTAAAATTGACGCATGTGTTTTATCGGTCTGTATATCGAGGTTTATTTATTAATTTGAATAGATATTAAGTTTTATTATATTTACACTTACATACTAATAATAAATTCAACAAACTATTTATTTATGTTTATTATTTATTAAAAAAAAACAAAAACTCAAAATTTCTTCTATAAAGTAACAAAACTTTTAAACATTCTCTCTTTTACAAAAATAAACTTATTTTGTACTTTAAAAACAGTCATGTTGTATTATAAAATAAGTAATTAGCTTAACTTATACATAATAGAAACAAATTATACTTATTAGTCAGTCAGAAACAACTTTGGCACATATCAATATTATGCTCTCGACAAATAACTTTTTTGCATTTTTTGCACGATGCATTTGCCTTTCGCCTTATTTTAGAGGGGCAGTAAGTACAGTAAGTACGTTTTTTCGTTACTGGCTCTTCAGTACTGTCATCTGATGTACCAGGCACTTCATTTGGCAAAATATTAGAGATATTATCGCGCAAATATCTCTTCAAAGTAGGAGCTTCTAAACGCTACGCATAAACGATGACGTCAGCTCATGTAAAGGTTTCTCATAAATTTTTTGCGACTTTGAACCTTTTCTCCCTTGCTACTGACATTATGGCTGTATATAATAAAAGAATTTATGCAGGCAATGTTTATCATTCCGTACAATAATGCCATAGGCCACCTATTCGTCTTCCTACTGCAGGTCATCACAGAAACACATTTGGTCTAGCGTGTCCACTCCGCCTTTAGTTTGATTATAATACATAACCATTTGCGGTTTACCGTACTTTCGTTGATAGAAGCATCCTCATCACAAGATGATAATAAGTATACCATCTAGCTGGCTTCGGTTTATATGAGACGAGAGTAAGGGTCCGTCAAAACAAAACATCGATGTTCCCACTGGCCTGGAGCGACTGTTTTTTCAGTACTTCCGGTATCTCGCGTTTGTTTGATCGCACGGTTCCCACAATGGTTAACTTATACGGTTCTTGTAGTAAGTTTTTGCCAAAGGGATTGAGGTGAACCAATTGTCACACGTAATATTACGACAACTACCGTGCACAGGCTTTGATAACTCCTTCACGTAGTATTCACCGAGTGGTACTCCGTTGGTCTGTGTTCCTCTTCCCAAATAAGGCATTCCATTTATCATATACTTTGTACCACTGTCACACATCATGAGGATTTTTATCCATACTTACTTGGCTTGTTTGGGATATACATCCTAAACGGACACCGTCCTCTAAAACCAAGTAACTGTTCATCTATGGTCAAATGAGCCCCTGGAGTGTAATTTTGTATGCACTGATGGATAAAGAGATCCCATATTTTTCTAACAGGAGTAAATACATCGTTTTCTCGAAGTGTGGGCCGTATACTTTTGTCATCCATTCTAAGACATCGTATCAAAAAATCAAAACGATCACGACTCATTACAGAGACGTACACCATTGACAAAGATCGATCAAAGAGGTCATCTGTGGACATGTGGTTATCTTTTCTCACTGCTGTCATTACCAGAATACCAAAGAAAGCATAGATTTCATCTTCATTCGTGTCACGAAATGTAGCACCTGTCATAGATTCCCGACGTTTCAATGATATCTCAGCATTTGTCCATTTTACAATTTCCGAAATTATCTCATCAGTAAAAATAGTTGAAGCATAAAAGTGGGTCATATATATTGCGGCACATACGCGTCGGACCTCTTTGAGATCTGACAATGTTCAGTGCAGAGACTCGGCTACGCCTCGTGGACTTTGAAGTTGACCAACAATGTTTATTCTTACCTCTAATAGTCCTCTGTGGCAAGGTCAAGATTTTGTTAGAAGCCAATGAAGAACCTGGTTGTTCAATAACATTTTGTTCGTCTAATATTTCACTACCGCTGACGTTGGCTGCACTTCATGTACCTCATCTATAAACGCTTCTTCTGTATCGCTCTGGACGTCATCTTCACTTACGTGATCTGATATTTCACTGTCAGAATCCTCACCAACAAGCTCGTCATCGCTTTGCAGAAGAGCAGAGAGGATATGCTCATCGTCTAAAGAACTACCCATTTTATTATATATTAGTCACGATATCTATAACAAGAAAATATATATATAATAAGTTATCACGTAAGTAGAACATGAAATAACAATATAATTATCGTATGAGTTAAATCTTAAAAGTCACGTAAAAGATAATCATGCGTCATTTTGACTCACGCGGTCGTTATAGTTCAAAATCAGTGACACTTACCGCATTGACAAGCACGCCTCACGGGAGCTCCAAGCGGCGACTGAGATGTCCTAAACGCACAGCGACGGATTCGCGCTATTTAGAAAGAGAGAGCAATATTTCAAGAATGCATGCGTCAATTTTACGCAGACTATCTTTCTAGGGTTAAATTAGGTTTTACGAATGAGTAGCTCCATTTACGAGGTTATTCAGAGTAGTTTCTCAGTTGCAACTGTCGGGGTTTTCATAATGAGCTAGTATTATATTACGACGGTAAGGACCAATGAAATATGATGTTGCAGTCAGCTGTTGTGTACAAGGTGTAAAATTATACGTATTAATTGGTACTACAAGGTAATGGTACACCTGAGGTCTCGCTCGTAGCCATCAATATTTTTTTATAACATACAAAAAGAAATTATGCAAATAAATGTAGCCATCAATAAAAAAAAATGCAAATTTAAAAAAGGACCAGTCTTTGGCACAAATATAAAAAAATACAAAAAAGTACCTACTACGGAAATAAAACGAATTTTTTTCCTAGCCCACTGAGTCCCACTGCTGGGCATAGGCCTCCCCCAAATCCTTCCACGACTCTCTATTCTGGAAGCATGGAACCAGCCTGCCCAATTAAACGATACATTATTAAATTATAACCAAAAACTGTCATGCACTCATCAACTTGTAACTCATAAACATGTCTTATTAGCTTACTAATCTACATAGATTAAAGATAGGAGATCCCTGGAGGTCGGATTCTAGTGCGATGACTCACATGATAATGACACAGTGATCTTGAGAGATTTACTCATTCGAAACTGGTTCCGTATTCACTGACTCACAAACGCGCTTTTTTTTCTTTCACAATGCATTTTTTAATAACATTACAATACATAATAGCCAGAAGGGATGTTTGGATTTTGGATTGTAGTTCACTGTGAGTCAACTGCTTGGAATTTGATATTAAATTTTATGTGTTTTTGGTGCAAGGGTGCATAAGTGCTCGGGGTCATGACCTTTTTGAGGTCTCTGAAGCAGGTAGGTATTTGGGTGGATGCAGCTGCGTGACGCTTTGCGAGTTCTAATCGAGTAAGTTTTGTGCCCATTGCCTTAATTTGGCATGATTAAAAATAACATTGACTTGCTACATACAAATTAATTAATAATTACGTATTTCGAACATCTAAAACCAATGTACTTTGAATCCAGATTGATTTTCGTAAGTAAATCTGTTACATCTCTGTTGTCTCTCTGTTTTGTAGATAGTAGATACCAAATCGATGTTAAAGTCCTACAATACAGACTTGCTCGGAATCAACGTAAAAGACAAGCTTCCGAAACCAGGCGTTGACTACGGTAAGTGAGTCTAATGTTACAAAATTTATCAAGAAGGCTCAACCCTTCAATGTTAACAACACTTTATGGGGTTGTAGGTCTGTTGGTTGAAAATAGTGATCTGTAGCTATAGGTAGGTACTTTGTTACCTAACTTTATTGTTATATTAACTACTTAGAGCAAAACAGTTGTTAACTATAACTAAACCAAGTAAGTACCTACCTACGTCGGAGCATAGACATAGAGATGAACTAAAACTAGGTTTCTAGAGCGATTCCCCGGGTCTCAATTAGGTCAAAGGATTTACTATGATCCCTAGACAAGTAGCTATACCTACCTATCTACACATATTCAATAACTTCGTTATATTTATGTTAAGCAATAACCACATTATACATAAGTTATAAAAACGAATACTACGATTTCATTCTGATAATAATCTACATTTGAGTAATATGTTACAGTAAAAATGTACGTAATATAATTACGATGTGGGTATTTTACGTACGAAAAAGTGTTAATTATACAGCCAAAACTAAACTGTATGCACATCATGAACAATTAAAAAAGCTCGACCCCCAAAGTAATAAAATAATCGTGAACGGAGCCCGCGCGGCCAACCCTCGCAATAATATATTTTTTCGCAATGGGGCGGTGGGCGACAGACAGGGGAAAACAAGCTCTCCACTGTCTACACTACAAAATATAACAGTTTTAATTCACTAAATCAATAATAAACATGATTTTCATTCATACATACCTCATTTATCGAAGAAATATCGCGATTATTGTATTGATCACATGTGTATGTACACAAACCATAAATAAAAAAATATCAAAAAAAACATACAAGTCAGACAATTATATTATTCTATCCTTCTTAAATCAGATTATTTAATTTTAACAGCAATAGTCAAAACACTACGAATAAACTATGCCTAGTTCATAACAATTTTTAAATTTCATTTAATTCTGATTCACAAAACACAACACCACTCCCGTAAAGTTGCACCGTGAGACTGAATGATATGAACGACGAACCAATGACGAACGGCTGGTTCACATTTGGTTGAATGAACTAAAATTTCCAGACCCTCGATTGGCCACAATAATTCTAGTAAAACCCCTGGATATCGCAGCTAGACGTTGTTTGAAGCTCCATCTGTTGAAAAAATAAAGTAACTTAGTAACGCTTCTCTCGACCAAACAAAAAGATATTACACTGCCATCTGTGGTTCTCTGCAAACTTAAGCAAATTGTTATTTCAATTGATAGCCATAGATGTCACTAGCATTTCAACATTTTTATTGGAAAAGAGAAGCACATTATTTTCCTCGTCACTATGATATTTTTCTGTATTATAGAGATAAAGGAAAATTACATTAAAAATAATCATATTTTTGACATGTGTACTTATCAAAACAAAAGGTCAATGCACCGAGTTCAGGTTTAACCTGAATCCAACTTCAGTCTGTTCAACGCTGTCATTTACACACGTCAAAAATGGAGGAGGAACGTCTTTTTGATGAAAGAGTTTCTATTCGGGATTCTGCTCGCCCCTTAAAAAATATGGAAGTACTTGCAACCATATGAAAAGAAACGAAGAATACATCAAGCATGTGATGTCAAAAGTGATACTTTGCAAGGACTCGCCCTCAAATATGGTGTTACTGTAAGTGTACTAACATCGCATAAAAGTGTTATTATATTGTTTAATTCTTGTGGTGTTGAAAGGACAGTGAAGTTAACGTGTTGTTTGGTTTTTTAGATGGAGAAGATAAGCGGGCAAACCGTTTATTTGCCTCGGACAGTTTGTTTTTACGGGAGTATTTATTGATTCCTGTCACCAAAGATCTCCGTTCTACGAGAATGGTGAGCGTGTGACGGAGCTGCCTCCTCCCAATCATCGCGCTTCGATCGCGGGCATGCCTACTGGGGACTTCTCCCCGGGCAGCCCGGACGAAAAGAAGAGTTTTGACGAGTTCCTCAATAGACTGGATTCTTCCCTAGCTGATATCAAAAAACATGTGGAGAAGACTAAGGAGTCCAGCGAGTGGATAATAGTGCCTAAATTTATTTTTATCATTGCCTGCTCACAACACTCAAAATATGATATAATCTCATTGACATCTAAGTAATTAACATAATCTATGTATTTATTTTCATAGCTTTTAAAACTACAAAAATTCCACTACTTTATCCACATTGTATAATGGTTCAAGGTCTTACATCAGCCCCAAAAGTTGATATATTATGTTATTTGAAAGTAAATATATGATAAATTTATCTTTATGTTGAGTAAACAAATGTAGCTGTGTGTGCGTCTATGTGTGATAATATGTTAGTTTGTAACTGTACCTATGATTTCGTGTTCTCATAAAATTTCTTTATCGTTACAAACTCTCTGTGAAATGACACACAAGTTATGTCAATGACGACAAGAACAAATAGTCATGAATCCTAAGTGTTTTCAAACAAATTCTTATAATATGTTAACTTATAATGAGAACCCACCATTTTAACTTTCTTTTCATGATGTTAATGCTTACATGGCTGCAAATCATTGTTTTGAGAACTGAATTGGGTAAAAGCAATTAGTTTTATAGTTTCTGACAAACATCCCCATAAAGAACTTGATCTGTGGTTAATAATCTTTACCCGACAATAGTGATTGCATAATATTACATTACCAGGATTACTATTATCAGGCTTAAAGAGTTTAGAAGGAAAACATGCAGAATTGATCGGTTTGGGCCATAGGGTTTGGGTGTTTACATATACAATAGGCCACCCTAACCAAATTTAGTTACAAGAGGGGGATAAGTTGAAGTTAATTGTTTTTAGGGTTCCAATACCCTAAGTGTGTGATAATAATTCTGTCTTCTACACTTTTACCAACAAACTAATTAAAAAAAATCCCATGAGTTTGAGGGGTTGTTTATCCTCTGACAAAATGATTCAGCTACTCTGTTCTGATAAGTCTTGTTTAGTCTTTGCAATGATATTTATTAGGTAGGTATTAAGTTTGCCATACAAACAACATTTCTTTTAGTATATTCATTATTCACAAATAACAAATGTTTCCTTTTACTTTTCCTGTCATTCTTTGGGATTCCAGGGATTGCGTAGTTGTAGTTGCCATGACTACCAACTTACCTATAGGTTTGGTCAATATCACTACAGGAAAATGTTCATAGAATGATAAAGTAACTATTGATTACATTTAAAAACGGCACCGGGGCTCGTGACAAGGGGGTCCGTTGCTAACAGGCTTTAAAAAAATCAAGATGTTAAAAACCAAAATTCTCACCCATCAAATTTATAATTGTTTGTTAACTCTTTATTTATCATTTTATCATTAGCAGCATTTGTGTGAATTTCAACGGTTAAGCTGTTACTGTTTCATGACATACAGCCAACATTAAACTTAGCTTTGGCAATAAGATTCTGTTTTATACTTTGGCAACAAATACCCAAAGATTGTTATGTGTTATAGACTAAACATTCATCTACATAAAAAAAAACTATATTTTGCGAGAGTTTAATCGGTATAATGAATTGGAATCATTAATTTTTTAACTGAACTTTGTAATTAGTGCATAGTATAGGCTTTGGCTTTATCACAGAAACTAGAAGGCCTGATTTACTAAGAACAACGAACTAAGTATAACACATAAGATGGCGCAAAGCAATCTCATCGCATTACATTTTCATTCTACTCTATCTTGTTACGAATTCAGCTCTGCCAGTGCAGTAGTAGATTACATAAGACTTACTGTTGGACATGTTTAATATCAGTTAAAATATAACAAAGAATGGCGGAATAACGTTGCATAGTAATTTATTATTTTAATCACGATATGTATGCATAATTGACTTAAAAACCGGTTACAAAACATCGATTGTTTAAGATATTGATCAATGGGTGGTGTGGGTAATATTTAAACGAAATATGTGTTTTAGTAAAAAGGGTCGAAAAGAAATTGCAAAGCCGTAGTTTAAAGAGTATTTTTGGGTATTGCAGTGTGTTATTAAAATAGTTTCTAGCATTACCGCGCGAGGTTCGCCTGCGTGAATATTTACCAGGGCATGTTCATCATTCTTATATCTTTGAAAATTCTGTCCAACGTATTTCACAGAAAAATTCTCACATTCGGAAATAATTGTGCGATATCGATACAAAAAATACATTCAGTCTCAAAGCCCGCAAACAACAACATTTTGGCAGACACAGCAAAAATAATACGGTTTTATTCGGATACGCATTGCTTTCGCAATCTAGCTATCAACGTTACCGATATCATCTGTCAATAAGATCATAATATTTGAGTACCATGGACCATGGAATGGAACTCCCTAATAAAAACTGATTAGTTTTTCCGCGCCACATTCCAAGGTTAGACGCCGCGGTTAAGCGCTCGCACGTCAACACTTTCTATGCGCGGGCGCAGTCACATGACAGCCGCTTCCTTTTTGTTTACGTGTGCCATTCAACGTTTTTTTTTGTTTATTATAGTTATTATGGTATGCAAAATAGCGTTTTAGTTTTATTTTTGTCATTGAGTTTTTGCTTTGCTTGTAGTTTTCGAAGAATGACAGGCTTATTTGTACATTCTTATTGAAACAATATCCGTGTTGAGAAGTCGTTCATGTGTGTAAGGTTTGAAAAGGATTTCTCGAAAATGTTACTGGATCACGGATAATTTGTACTTGGGACGCATTTGAAACCCTCAGAACCTTACGCAGACTTCGTTCATAGTAACCTTCAATTATATCATCAATTATAGCTAGTCAAAGTATGTAGCAAATGACTCAAGACTTCCTATAACGCCTAATAATGTAATGGAATATTTTCCTAATGAACTTTATTTACTGTTTCTGCTTAATTAAAATATCGCGAATCATTTGAAATATGCACGTCAGAGTTTTTATAACGAGCGTGGATAAATCTAAATATATCTATTAATTCATAAAGTTTTTAAATACTATACGTTTATTAGGTCAGTGGGAGAGCAAACAAGTTTTTAATTTTAATTTATTCAAGTTTTTGTGTTGCTATGGTACCCAGAAACCGAAACGTTATGGAAACGTTTGTTCGGCAATAATCAACTTTATTGCTTTGTAATAAAGGAAGTTTTAATGGAAAAGTTACTACGATCTTTGCTTCTACTAGAAGTTTTTGACGCGTATTGTGGAAATGAGACGACGATTCGCGCGTTCTAGTGCTCTATCGCCTTCATACTGGCAAGACTCCGTATGCACTCAGTAGTCAACTGTACCTACTGGCTGAATGCCCAGTTTGCACGAGTTCTTAGTAATAGTAATTAATAGAACCGTCTTACTCATTCTGATATGCTTATAGTGTAACAATAAGATTTTATTTAGAAAAGCTCTTGTATATTTCATCTCAAATAGATGTCCACTGACAAAGTTACGTGTGGTATGTCGTAAGATGGTTATCTCATTCTGATTATCATAGAATATATTAAAAGCCACCAGTTTGTATACCGGCCTTTAAATGTCGTTTTTCCATAGATAGATAAATGAAAGACTACTGATTCGTGCCTGCCAAGTTATTCCATTACAATCTCCTTTTATTCGAACAAATCCGAAAGCTAAAGTTAGTGGAATATAATGTAAATATTCCAATTCACATAATTAATTTTGAAAATATTTAGGTCAACCATTGTCGGTTCAAGGTCGATTCGAACAGCAAAGAATTCTAAACTCTAATTAATCTTTATAAACGTTAATTTAACGGTTTAATCAACAATGAAAACTGCCATCAGGGGCCTGCCAACGCTTTTTATAGTGAGCGGGTTGTGGAAGAGGGACGGTGTTCTACGTGGTATAGATTGCCGTCTTACTTCCACACCTTCAATAGTCTATCTTTGAGAGTTGGTGGTGGGTTCGCCAGTAAGCTTGCTTTGCTGACTGACCTTGCCCTTTGCGGATAGATAAACAAGCGTTCTATAATGTATGCGGTTATCTACTTTTGATACATTTCGATGCCGTCACAGTTTGGTCAATTTTATTATAGGAGATATTGATCAGAGCACTAAAGATATTGAGATAGGACGGGCATCGATCTAATATTATAAAGTTTTTTTTACTGACCATTTGTAAAGATAACCTTTAGTAAGTGTGTTGCAGTGGAAATAAATAATTAGACAATCTGCGGGGTAATATGTCTGCAGAGCAGGGATGTCACTGCTGAAATAAGATTGTTTTCTTTCTTGTTATATTTGTAATTGAAGAACAACGTCTTTGAGATGTAACTTTACTGCGTAGAGGTATTTGTTCGGCCTAAGGAGTAAACATCTCAAGGATTAGAAACATTCTTAGAAATTTAATTTTAAGACAAAAATAATAAAAAATGAGCAGTGCCAAATAATGTTTTATTGTTTATCGTGTATTGCTATAACTCAAAATCGTTAATTAGAACAGGAATTGTTCTAATATATTTAATGCTATACATAAATTATTCCGCTATATCATGTATTGTAACATCACTAAAGTGATAAAAAATTAATGAACACACAACACGTAACTTTGAATCCTACTGCATCTAGAACAAAGCAATCATCGCAAGTGCATCAGTGAGACAGACAGACACATTTCGTTTGTTGACTCAACTGATAGGCAACATTGTTTGTCCAGCTCCAGGCTTTGATGTGACAGAGCGAGCGAGATGTTTGGCATCCGCAAATACATCTGCGTGATTGCGTGCAAACTTATCATCTGTCGTGACGGATACTTTGATATTTGCAAGGACATTTAAAATTTATTTAGTGGAAGTTATTTGATGTATTTTGTTTAGTTAATGTCTCGCGGAATGCAGTTGCGATGTCACGTCAATTTAGTTTGGATAGTCCATGTGGATCTTAGATATATAGCTTTTTTATATTTCCTTTCTACCTTTTTTGGATTCTGAGCAAATTCTCGTTGATTTTCTTGGCCCTAGGGCAGGGATTTGCCACACTCTAACCGGTTGAAATCACCGCAATGCTTCTCATTTCCCTATAACGCCTTCGTAGACTACCGCGACCACGCGATACGTTAGCTTTGTACTAACTCCGATTAGTCAGGACGTCCATGGAGATATTTTTCTTAAATTTTCATCACATAGTATTTACAAAATAAAACCTGGATTTTTGAATTTTATACCACATTGCAATCTGCGATGAAACGCAATACAGATTTCGGCATTAATTAAATATTTAAAACGGACACTGCGTTTGTACATAATATATGACAAATATCACAAAATATGAATTGTTTGTCCCACGCTTCCGAAGTCATTGCCCTTATCACGCAGCTGTCGTGTGTTATCATTTATCATAACTTTGTGGACTTGTGGACCGCGACCGGGTTCATTCCTATTTCGCCACAGCATGATCGCCTGTTTTGTCACGTTTCAATAACTGTAAATTTATTCGCAATTTCATTGAACTGATATATTTTAAGTGACAGGTGATGTTTGAAAACCTCATGCGGATTGCTTCGGGACTGACCATGACTCGAGTGATTACGAACACAAGCGAAGTCCTTATTCACCAGTTGTTTTTAGTACAATAATTACATGATGTAGAAAACTGTATTTAATTAACAAGAAAGGGGCGAAAAGAGCGACGTTTACTAACCCTTGACTTTAATATGAAAATACATTTTCTGAGCATAATAATTGTTTAAAATATTTTACCAGCAAATATTTTATATGTTGTTTTCCTCCCGTTGTTACTTTCAATAACGGTTAACTTAATTTCCTATCAGACGTGTGAGCTTGAGCTTTTCGCCCGCGTCAAGGTCGGTTATATCGCGTTTCCAAGAGAACTCTTCAAATGTCCGGGATAAAAACTATCCTATGTTCTTTCTCAAGGTCAACTCTATCTCTGTACCAAATTTCATTAAAATCAGTTAAGTGGTTTACACGTGAAAGCGTAACAGATAGACAGAGTTACTTTCACATTTTAACAATATTAGTAGGGATTAGTTTAGTGCTTGTAATGTATCAACGGATGGACGGCGTCGTCGTGGGCGACCTAGGAAGCGGTGGCGAGACGACCTTAACGCTTACCGCGCAGGCTGGTTCCATGCGGCCCAGAATAGAGAGTCGTGGAAGGATTTGGGGGAGGCCTTTGCCCAGCAGTGGGACACAGTGGGCTAGAGAAAAAAAAAAAATGTATCAGACGATATTCTTACCTCATTGCCTTGACTTCAACACCTACGCAAATAGGGGTGGCCATTTCCTAGTAAGACTTTTTTTTTCACTAAAGGGACTATTCCACGTACTTATACGCTAGAAACTGGATTCTATGTATTAGTATAATAACGTTATGTAGTGTTAAGTTATAGAATGAAATATTTATTTATTTGGATGATTGAGATTTACAATAAGGTAAAATTCGGATAGGTATTTCCAGCGTACGAATATTTTGTGGTTGATGAATGAAAATCGGAAATTATTATTATTACTAACAGCGTTTAACAAAAATTCCGCATTGCGTTGCGTATGTGATGTCGTTTCAACAAATTATGATTGACTTGTGTTTAACGTTGATGTTTCGATATTTCCAAGATATGTAATTAATAATATCATTCTTATTTCTGTAGTTTTAAATATGGATTCTGAAAGTTTATTTACGTTATTGCGTAAGCTTTCCATATTTACGTAAAGTCAGAGCAAAGATTCATTTAAAAGTGAATTAAAATAGATTTTTAAAGATGTAATTACTGTAATGTAGTTCATGTTTGTTTTAAAATCGCTTTTTGTTTGTGTACATTATTAAAAGCCACTCGCGAAGTTACGAGTGAAGTTTGTTAAATAACGTTTGTGTATCAATCGACGCCTCAAAAGAAACCACTTAACCACGTCTTGTTGTTTTACATTTTGTTTTGACACAATGCAGAGGTGACCTCCGCAATCAATTATTAAATTATTCTCAGTAAAAGCTATTACAATATAACATTCCACAACTTTCACAAAAGTTAGTCTCAAAACTAAGCAAAGCTTGTGTTATGAGTGATAGACAAGTGATACAAACTAAACACAGAACAAATGATCGTGCTCATCACACACGTATGTCATAGGTGCAGACCAGTCACTAGACCAACAGGCCAGTCGCTGAAGAGTAATATACCTTAGCAACAATATAGGCTATTAGTTGGCAGATTATTCATGGCCTGGATAAAGAAATATTTTGGTGATATTGTGCTGTTACAAAATCGACATCGCAGACGTTCTGTTTTTATACTTCGGTGTTTTGATTACATTGTGCATTGCGACTTGTGCTGTACTGTATCGAGTTGTTGCTAATGTAAGACATTGTAACGGGTTACGCGGTCACTAAAATATTGATAGCGTATTGCAATTGTATGCTATTTCAAGTAGTCTTAAATACTAACCTTTCTCAATGAGTTTTCTTTGGAAAGTTATGAAAATCAAAGCTAACTCTCTTCTACCAGCAGTAAGGAGGATAATCCTTGGACCTTTTCTCAAAAATTCTAGTACCATGCACAAGAACGCCCAGACGTAGAACAAGCATTTGTGGATCACATAAGTACTTCTTCCTACGCGAGAATCGAATCCACGCTGTCGCGCATAGTCTGTTTGGCGTGCTGATCTACTGAACTTAGGTATACCATTCTGCTGTCCCTGCACTTATTTGACAGAAAATCTAGGACTAGGAAAAACTAGAAAATAAAGACCATGCGAATTATGCGAATGCCTGATACAACTGTTTATTCATTACTATATTCTCAGGTGTATATACGTCTTTTCTTTGTTCTTTTCCACGCTTAGATTATTTATTTACCCTTTTTACACATTAAAAATGTACGGTGTCGGACTTAATACCTAAGGCATTCTCTACCAGTCAACCAAATGTTAATGCAGAGATATCAAGAAGTAGGTGTATTTATAATTCATACCCGCAATCTTTTAAAGTATATAATTTAACTAACAGAATAATGTTCATCTCTCTCCAGGCTAGTATAAAACTGATGTTGTTGAACTAAAGTAGTTGTGCCTTCTCTTTATACAACAGCGTTCAATGTAATTGACATTCACTAGTTTGAATGTCAGGTCGCGGGCCTATAAATATGACTAATCTGATCTCGTGACGTCACGTGACTGGTGTGACGTTGACCACTGTGTACTCTAGTTGTTATTAGATAGTTCAACATTGTATAAAGGAAAATGCCTAACAAGGACTTTGTCTTGATTCTTTGTCTTGTAATTGCACCATGCGATTGACTGAAGTGATTAACTCTTTAC
>NW_020799882.1:0-24369 GCF_003590095.1 Trichoplusia ni
ATTTTTAGGGTAATTAAAAAGGGTCACTGGCTGTCCGTCCAACTTTTCAACCTTTTTCGTATGTTAAAGTTTTACGAGTTGAAACACGCACATTGTTTCCAAACAATCCACGATATATTCTGAATGACTCATTCTTTACTAGCCGAGCAACAGTTTACAAATTACAACATATCGCATCCGCAAATGTAACACAAGACGGGTCATTCACAAATATCTTTCTCGGAAACTGAACGAAAGGTCCGTGAATGGCATGGCGTTGACGCATCACCAGCGTACACGGAGTACCGGTGCTGTGACGTCATAGGCCGACATTAGGTCGTTGAAAACCGATAGTAATTCGTTTAGGCTACAGTATGCCTTGTAGACTCAACAAATAGTTCTAACGGTTTACACTGTATAATATGACAGAGCTAAGGTATACTCAACCACACGTCAGTGACTTACGAAAATCACCTTTATTGTTTCACGTTAGAGTCGTGTCGTGACAGCTTTTGCGATTTTTATTGTTATTCAAGTCAAGTGCCTTGTTTGTTAACCCTAGAAAGATAATCATATTGTGACGTACGTTAAAGATAATCATGCGTAAAATTGACGCATGTGTTTTATCGGTCTGGTATATCGAGGTTTATTTATTAATTTGAATAGATATTAAGTTTTATTATATTTACACTTACATACTAATAATAAATTCAACAAACTATTTATTTATGTTTATTTATTTATTAAAAAAAAACAAAAACTCAAAATTTCTTCTATAAAGTAACAAAACTTTTAAACATTCTCTCTTTTACAAAAATAACTTATTTGTACTTTAAAAACAGTCATGTTGTATTATAAAATAAGTAATTAGCTTAACTTATACATAATAGAAACAAATTATACTTATTAGTCAGTCAGAAACAACTTTGGCACATATCAATATTATGCTCTCGACAAATAACTTTTTGCATTTTTGCACGATGCATTTGCCTTTCGCCTTATTTTAGAGGGGCAGTAAGTACAGTAAGTACGTTTTTTTCGTTACTGGCTCTTCAGTACTGTCATCTGATGTACCAGGCACTTCATTTGGCAAAATATTAGAGATATTATCGCGCAATATCTCTTCAAAGTAGGAGCTTCTAAACGCTTACGCATAAACGATGACGTCAGGCTCATGTAAAGGTTTCTCATAAATTTTTTGCGACTTTGAACCTTTTCTCCCTTGCTACTGACATTATGGCTGTATATAATAAAAGAATTTATGCAGGCAATGTTTATCATTCCGTACAATAATGCCATAGGCCACCTATTCGTCTTCCTACTGCAGGTCATCACAGAACACATTTGGTCTAGCGTGTCCACTCCGCCTTTAGTTTGATTATAATACATAACCATTTGCGGTTTACCGGTACTTTCGTTGATAGAAGCATCCTCATCACAAGATGATAATAAGTATACCATCTTAGCTGGCTTCGGTTTATATGAGACGAGAGTAAGGGGTCCGTCAAAACAAAACATCGATGTTCCCACTGGCCTGGAGCGACTGTTTTTCAGTACTTCCGGTATCTCGCGTTTGTTTGATCGCACGGTTCCCACAATGGTTAACTTATACGGTTCTTGTAGTAAGTTTTTTGCCAAAGGGATTGAGGTGAACCAATTGTCACACGTAATATTACGACAACTACCGTGCACAGGCTTTGATAACTCCTTCACGTAGTATTCAACCGAGTGGTACTCCGTTGGTCTGTGTTCCTCTTCCCAAATAAGGCATTCCATTTATCATATACTTTGTACCACTGTCACACATCATGAGGATTTTATTCCATACTTACTTGGCTTGTTTGGGATATACATCCTAAACGGACACCGTCCTCTAAAACCAAGTAACTGTTCATCTATGGTCAAATGAGCCCCTGGAGTGTAATTTTGTATGCACTGATGGATAAAGAGATCCCATATTTTTCTAACAGGAGTAAATACATCGTTTTCTCGAAGTGTGGGCCGTATACTTTTGTCATCCATTCTAAGACATCGTATCAAAAAATCAAAACGATCACGACTCATTACAGGACGTACACCATTGACAAGATCGATCAAAGAGGTCATCTGTGGACATGTGGTTATCTTTTCTCACTGCTGTCATTACCAGAATACCAAAGAAAGCATAGATTTCATCTTCATTCGTGTCACGAAATGTAGCACCTGTCATAGATTCCCGACGTTTCAATGATATCTCAGCATTTGTCCATTTTACAATTTCCGAAATTATCTCATCAGTAAAAAATAGTTTGAAGCATAAAAGTGGGTCATATATATTGCGGCACATACGCGTCGGACCTCTTTGAGATCTGACAATGTTCAGTGCAGAGACTCGGCTACGCCTCGTGGACTTTGAAGTTGACCAACAATGTTTATTCTTACCTCTAATAGTCCTCTGTGGCAAGGTCAAGATTTTGTTAGAAGCCAATGAAGAACCTGGTTGTTCAATAACATTTTGTTCGTCTAATATTTCACTACCGCTTGACGTTGGCTGCACTTCATGTACCTCATCTATAAACGCTTCTTCTGTATCGCTCTGGACGTCATCTTCACTTACGTGATCTGATATTTCACTGTCAGAATCGCTCACCAACAAGCTCGTCATCGCTTTGCAGAAGAGCAGAGAGGATATGCTCATCGTCTAAAGAACTACCCATTTTATTATATATTAGTCACATATCTATAACAAGAAAATATATATATAATAAGTTATCACGTAAGTAGAACATGAAATAACAATATAATTATCGTATGGTTAATCTTAAAGTTCACGTAAAAGATAATCATGGCGTCATTTTGACTCACGCGGTCGTTATAGTTCAAAATCAGTGACACTTACCGCATTGACAAGCACGCCTCACGGGAGCTCCAAGCGGCGACTGAGATGTCCTAAACGCACAGCGACGGATTCGCGCTATTTAGAAAGAGAGAGCAATATTTCAAGAATGCATGCGTCAATTTTACGCAGACTATCTTTCTAGGGTTAAATTAGGTTTTACGAATGAGTAGCTCCATTTACGAGGTTATTCAGAGTAGTTTCTCAGTTGCAACTGTCGGGGTTTTCATAATGAGCTAGTATTATATTACGACGGTAAGGACCAATGAAATATGATGTTGCAGTCAGCTGTTGTGTACAAGGTGTAAAATTATACGTATTAATTGGTACTACAAGGTAATGGTACACCTGAGGTCTCGCTCGTAGCCATCAATATTTTTTATAACATACAAAAAGAAATTATGCAAATAAATGTAGCCATCAATAAAAAAAAATGCAAATTTAAAAAAGGACCAGTCTTTGGCACAAATATAAAAAAATACAAAAAAGTACCTACTACGGAAATAAAACGAATTTTTTTCCTAGCCCACTGAGTCCCACTGCTGGGCATAGGCCTCCCCCAAATCCTTCCACGACTCTCTATTCTGGGAAGCATGGAACCAGCCTGCCCAATTAAACCGATACATTATTAAATTTATAACCAAAAACTGTCATGCACTCATCAACTTGTAACTCATAAACATGTCTTATTAGCTTACTAATCTACATAGATTAAAGATAGGAGATCCCTGGAGGTCGGATTCTAGTGCGATGACTCACATGATAATGACACAGTGATCTTGAGAGATTTACTCATTCGAAACTGGTTCCGTATTCACTGACTCACAAACGCGCTTTTTTTTCTTTCACAATGCATTTTTTAATAACATTACAATACATAATAGCCAGAAGGGATGTTTGGATTTTGGATTGTAGTTCACTGTGAGTCAACTGCTTGGAATTTGATATTAAATTTTATGTGTTTTTGGTGCAAGGGTGCATAAGTGCTCGGGGTCATGACCTTTTTTGAGGTCTCTGAAGCAGGTAGGTATTTGGGTGGATGCAGCTGCGTGACGCTTTGCGAGTTCTAAATCGAGTAAGTTTTGTGCCCATTGCCTTAATTTGGCATGATTAAAAATAACATTGACTTGCTACATACAAATTAATTAATAATTACGTATTTCGAACATCTAAAACCAATGTACTTTTGAATCCAGATTGATTTTCGTAAGTAAAATCTGTTACATCTCTGTTGTCTCTCTGTTTTGTAGATAGTAGATACCAAATCGATGTTAAAGTCCTACAATACAGACTTGCTCGGAATCAACGTAAAAGACAAGCTTCCGAAACCAGGCGTTGACTACGGTAAGTGAGTCTAATGTTACAAATTTATCAAGAAGGCTCAACCCTTCAATGTTAACAACACTTTATGGGGTTGTAGGTCTGTTGGTTGAAAATAGGTGATCTGTAGCTATAGGTAGGTACTTTGTTACCTAACTTTATTGTTATATTAACTACTTAGAGCAAAACAGTTGTTAACTATAACTAAACCAAGTAAGTACCTACCTACGTCGGAGCATAGACATAGAGATGAACTAAAACTAGGTTTCTAGAGCGATTCCCCGGGTCTCAATTAGGTCAAAGGATTTACTATGATCCCTAGACAAGTAGCTATACCTACCTATCTACACATATTCAATAACTTCGTTATATTTATGTTAAGCAATAACCACATTATACATAAGTTATAAAAACGAATACTACGATTTCATTCTGATAATAATCTACATTTGAGTAATATGTTACAGTAAAAATGTACGTAATATAATTACGATGTGGGTATTTTACGTACGAAAAAGTGTTAATTATACAGCCAAAACTAAACTGTATGCACATCATGAACAATTAAAAAAGCTCGACCCCCAAAGTAATAAAATAATCGTGAACGGAGCCCGCGCGGCCAACCCTCGCAATAATATATTTTTCGCAATGGGGCGGTGGGCGACAGACAGGGGAAAACAAGCTCTCCACTGTCTACACTACAAAATATAACAGTTTTAATTCACTAAATCAATAATAAACATGATTTTCATTCATACATACCTCATTTATCGAAGAAATATCGCGATTATTGTATTGATCACATGTGTATGTACACAAACCATAAATAAAAAAAATATCAAAAAAACATACAAGTCAGACAATTATATTATTCTATCCTTCTTAAATCAGATTATTTAATTTTAACAGCAATAGTCAAAACACTACGAATAAAACTATGCCTAGTTCATAACAATTTTTAAATTTCATTTAATTCTGATTCACAAAACACAACACCACTCCCGTAAAGTTGCACCGTGAGACTGAATGATATGAACGACGAACCAATTGACGAACGGCTGGTTCACATTTGGTTGAATGAACTAAAATTTCCAGACCCTCGATTGGCCACAATAATTCTAGTAAAACCCCTGGATATCGCAGCTAGACGTTGTTTGAAGCTCCATCTGTTGAAAAAATAAAGTAACTTAGTAACGCTTCTCTCGACCAAACAAAAAGATATTACACTGCCATCTGTGGTTCTCTGCAAACTTAAGCAAATTGTTATTTCAATTGATAGCCATAGATGTCACTAGCATTTCAACATTTTTATTGGAAAAGAGAAGCACATTATTTTCCTCGTCACTATGATATTTTTCTGTATTATAGAGATAAAGGAAAATTACATTAAAAATAATCATATTTTTGACATGTGTACTTATCAAAACAAAAGGTCAATGCACCGAGTTCAGGTTTAACCTGAATCCAACTTCAGTCTGTTCAACGCTGTCATTTACACACGTCAAAAATGGAGGAGGAACGTCTTTTTGATGAAAGAGTTTCTATTCGGGATTCTGCTCGCCCCCTTAAAAAATATGGAAGTACTTGCAACCATATGAAAAGAAACGAAGAATACATCAAGCATGTGATGTCAAAAGGTGATACTTTGCAAGGACTCGCCCTCAAATATGGTGTTACTGTAAGTGTACTAACATCGCAATAAAAGTGTTATTATATTGTTTAATTCTTGTGGTGTTGAAAGGACAGTGAAGTTAACGTGTTGTTTGGTTGTTTTAGATGGAGAAGATAAGGCGGGCAAACCGTTTATTTGCCTCGGACAGTTTGTTTTTACGGGAGTATTTATTGATTCCTGTCACCAAAGATTCTCCGTTCTACGAGAATGGTGAGCGTGTGACGGAGCTGCCTCCTCCCAATCATCGCGCTTCGATCGCGGGCATGCCTACTGGGGACTTCTCCCCGGGCAGCCCGGACGAAAAGAAGAGTTTTGACGAGTTCCTCAATAGACTGGATTCTTCCCTAGCTGATATCAAAAAACATGTGGAGAAGACTAAGGAGTCCAGCGAGTGAGTAATAGTGCCTAAATTTATATTTTATCATTGCCTGCTCACAACACTCAAAATATGATATAATCTCATTGACATCTAAGTAATTAACATAATCTATGTATTTATTTTCATAGCTTTTAAAACTACAAAAATTCCACTACTTTATCCACATTGTATAATGGTTCAAGGTCTTACATCAGCCCCAAAAGTTGATATATTATGTTATTTGAAAGTAAATATATGATAAATTTATCTTTATGTTGAGTAAACAAATGTAGCTGTGTGTGCGTCTATGTGTGATAATATGTTAGTTTGATAACTGTACCTATGATTTCGTGTTCTCATAAAATTTCTTTATCGTTACAAACTCTCTGTGAAATGACACACAAGTTATGTCAATGACGACAAGAACAAATAGTCATGAATCCTAAGTGTTTTCAAACAAATTCTTATAATATGTTAACTTATAATGAGAACCCACCATTTTAACTTTCTTTTCATGATGTTAATGCTTACATGGCTGCAAATCATTGTTTTGAGAACTGAATTGGGTAAAAGCAATTAGTTTTATAGTTTCTGACAAACATCCCCATAAGAGAACTTGATCTGTGGTTAATAATCTTTACCCGACAATAGTGATTGGCATAATATTACATTACCAGGATTACTATTATCAGGCTTAAAGAGTTTAGAAGGAAAACATGCAGAATTGATCGGTTTGGGCCATAGGGTTTGGGTGTTTACATATACAATAGGCCACCCTAACCAAATTTAGTTACAAGAGGGGGATAAGTTGAAGTTAATTGTTTTTAGGGTTCCAATACCCTAAGTGTGTGATAATAATTCTGTCTTCTACACTTTTACCAACAAACTAATTAAAAAAAATCCCATGAGTTTGAGGGGTTGTTTATCCTCTGACAAAATGATTCAGCTACTCTGTTCTGATAAGTCTTGTTTAGTCTTTGCAATGATATTTATTAGGTAGGTATTAAGTTTGCCAATACAAACAACATTTCTTTAGTATATTCATTATTCACAAATAACAAATGTTTCCTTTTACTTTCCTGTCATTCTTTGGGATTCCAGGATTGCGTAGTTGTAGTTGCCATGACTACCAACTTACCTATAGGTTTGGTCAATATCACTACAGGAAAATGTTCATAGAATGATAAAGAACTATTGATTACATTTAAAAACCGGGCACCGGGGCTCGTGACAAGGGGGTCCGTGCTAACAGGCTTTAAAAAATCAAGATGTTAAAAACCAAAATTCTCACCCATCAAATTTATAATTGTTTGTTAACTCTTTATTTATCATTTTATCATTAGCAGCATTTGTGTGAATTTCAACCGGTTAAGCTGTTACTGTTCATGATACAGCCAACATTAAACTTAGCTTTGGCAATAAGATTCTGTTTTATACTTTGGCAACAAATACCCCAAAGATTGTTATGTGTTATAGACTAAACATTCATCTACATAAAAAAAACTATATTTTGCGAGAGTTTAAATCGGTATAATGAATTGGAATCATTAATTTTTTAACTGAACTTTGTAATTAGTGCATAGTAGTAGGCTTGGCTTTATCACAGAAACTAGAAGGCTGATTTACTAAGAACAACGAACTAAGTATAACACATAAGATGGCGCAAAGCAATCTCATCGCATTACATTTTCATTCTACTCTATCTTGTTACGAATTCAGCTCTGCCAGTGCAGTAGTAGATTACATAAGACTTACTGTTGGGACATGTTTAATATCAGTTAAAATATAACAAAGAATGGCGGATAAACGTTGCATAGTAATTTATTATTTTAATCACGATATGTATGCATAATTGACTTAAAAACCGGTTACAAAACATCGATTGTTTAAGATATTGATCAATGGGTGGTGTGGGTATATTTAAACGAAATATGTGTTTTAGTAAAAAGGGTCGAAAAGAAATTGGCAAAGCCGTAGTTTAAAGAGTATTTTGGGTATTGCAGTGTGTTATTAAAATAGTTTCTAGCATTACCGCGCGAGTTCGCCTGCGTGAATATTTACCAGGGCATGTTCATCATTCTTATATCTTTGAAAATTCTGTCCAACGTATTTCACAGAAAAATTCTCACATTCGGAAATAATTGTGCGATATCGATACAAAAAATACATTCAGTCTCAAAGCCCGCAAACAACAACATTTTGGCAGACACAGCAAAAATAATACGGTTTTATTCGGATACGCATTGCTTTCGCAATCTAGCTATCAACGTTACCGATATCATCTGTCAATAAGATCATAATATTTGAGTACCATGGACCATGGAATGGAACTCCCTAATAAAAACTGATTAGTTTTTCCGCGCCACATTCCAAGGTTAGACGCCGCGGTTAAGCGCTCGCACGTCAACACTTTCTATGCGCGGCGCAGTCACATGACAGCCGCTTCCTTTTTGTTTACGTGTGCCATTCAACGTTTTTTTTGTTTATTATAGTTATTATGGTATGCAAAATAGCGTTTTAGTTTTATTTTGTCATTGAGTTTTTGCTTTGCTTGTAGTTTTCGAAGAATGACAGGCTTATTTGTACATTCTTATTGAAACAATATCCGTGTTGAGAAGTCGTTCATGTGTGTAAGGTTTGAAAAGGATTTCTCGAAAATGTTACTGGATCACGGATAATTTGTACTTGGGACGCATTTGAAACCCTCAGAACCTTACGCAGACTTCGTTCATAGTAACCTTCAATTATATCATCAATTATAGCTAGTCAAAGTATGTAGCAAATGACTCAAGACTTCCTATAACGCCTAATAATGTAATGGAATATTTTCCTAATGAACTTTATTTACTGTTTCTGCTTAATTAAAATATCGCGAATCATTTGAAATATGCACGTCAGAGTTTTTATAACGAGCGTGGGATAAATCTAAATATATCTATTAATTCATAAAGTTTTTAAATACTATACGTTTATTAGGTCAGTGGGAGAGCAAACAAGTTTTTAATTTTAATTTATTCAAGTTTTTGTGTTGCTATGGTACCCAGAAACCGAAACGTTATGGAAACGTTTGTTCGGCAATAATCAACTTTATTGCTTTGTAATAAAGGAAGTTTTAATGGAAAAGTTACTACGATCTTTGCTTCTACTAGAAGTTTTTGACGCGTATTGTGGAAATGAGACGACGATTCGCGCGTTCTAGTGCTCTATCGCCTTCATACTGGCAAGACTCCGTATGCACTCAGTAGTCAACTGTACCTACTGGCTGAATGCCCAGTTTGCACGAGTTCTTAGTAATAGTAATTAATAGAACCGTCTTACTCATTCTGATATGCTTATAGTGTAACAATAAGATTTTATTTAGAAAAGCTCTTGTATATTTCATCTCAAATAGATGTCCACTGACAAAGTTACGTGTGGTATGTCGTAAGATGGTTATCTCATTCTGATTATCATAGAATATATTAAAAGCCACCAGTTTGTATACCGGCCTTTAAATGTCGTTTTTCCATAGATAGATAAATGAAAGACTACTGATTCGTGCCTGCCAAGTTATTCCATTACAATCTCCTTTTATTCGAACAAATCCGAAAGCTAAAGTTAGTGGAATATAATGTAAATATTCCAATTCACATAATTAATTTTGAAAATATTTAGGTCAACCATTGTCGGTTCAAGGTCGATTCGAACAGCAAAGAATTCTAAACTCTAATTAATCTTTATAAACGTTAATTTAACGGTTTAATCAACAATGAAAACTGCCATCAGGGGCCTGCCAACGCTTTTTATAGTGAGCGGGTTGTGGAAGAGGGACGGTGTTCTACGTGGTATAGATTGCCGTCTTACTTCCACACCTTCAATAGTCTATCTTTGAGAGTTGGTGGTGGGTTCGCCAGTAAGCTTGCTTTGCTGACTGACCTTGCCCTTTGCGGATAGATAAACAAGCGTTCTATAATGTATGCGGTTATCTACTTTTGATACATTTCGATGCCGTCACAGTTTGGTCAATTTTATTATAGGAGATATTGATCAGAGCACTAAAGATATTGAGATAGGACGGGCATCGATCTAATATTATAAAGTTTTTTTTACTGACCATTTGTAAAGATAACCTTTAGTAAGTGTGTTGCAGTGGAAATAAATAATTAGACAATCTGCGGGGTAATATGTCTGCAGAGCAGGGATGTCACTGCTGAAATAAGATTGTTTTCTTTCTTGTTATATTTGTAATTGAAGAACAACGTCTTTGAGATGTAACTTTACTGCGTAGAGGTATTTGTTCGGCCTAAGGAGTAAACATCTCAAGGATTAGAAACATTCTTAGAAATTTAATTTTAAGACAAAAATAATAAAAAATGAGCAGTGCCAAATAATGTTTTATTGTTTATCGTGTATTGCTATAACTCAAAATCGTTAATTAGAACAGGAATTGTTCTAATATATTTAATGCTATACATAAATTATTCCGCTATATCATGTATTGTAACATCACTAAAGTGATAAAAAATTAATGAACACACAACACGTAACTTTGAATCCTACTGCATCTAGAACAAAGCAATCATCGCAAGTGCATCAGTGAGACAGACAGACACATTTCGTTTGTTGACTCAACTGATAGGCAACATTGTTTGTCCAGCTCCAGGCTTTGATGTGACAGAGCGAGCGAGATGTTTGGCATCCGCAAATACATCTGCGTGATTGCGTGCAAACTTATCATCTGTCGTGACGGATACTTTGATATTTGCAAGGACATTTAAAATTTATTTAGTGGAAGTTATTTGATGTATTTTGTTTAGTTAATGTCTCGCGGAATGCAGTTGCGATGTCACGTCAATTTAGTTTGGATAGTCCATGTGGATCTTAGATATATAGCTTTTTTATATTTCCTTTCTACCTTTTTTGGATTCTGAGCAAATTCTCGTTGATTTTCTTGGCCCTAGGGCAGGGATTTGCCACACTCTAACCGGTTGAAATCACCGCAATGCTTCTCATTTCCCTATAACGCCTTCGTAGACTACCGCGACCACGCGATACGTTAGCTTTGTACTAACTCCGATTAGTCAGGACGTCCATGGAGATATTTTTCTTAAATTTTCATCACATAGTATTTACAAAATAAAACCTGGATTTTTGAATTTTATACCACATTGCAATCTGCGATGAAACGCAATACAGATTTCGGCATTAATTAAATATTTAAAACGGACACTGCGTTTGTACATAATATATGACAAATATCACAAAATATGAATTGTTTGTCCCACGCTTCCGAAGTCATTGCCCTTATCACGCAGCTGTCGTGTGTTATCATTTATCATAACTTTGTGGACTTGTGGACCGCGACCGGGTTCATTCCTATTTCGCCACAGCATGATCGCCTGTTTTGTCACGTTTCAATAACTGTAAATTTATTCGCAATTTCATTGAACTGATATATTTTAAGTGACAGGTGATGTTTGAAAACCTCATGCGGATTGCTTCGGGACTGACCATGACTCGAGTGATTACGAACACAAGCGAAGTCCTTATTCACCAGTTGTTTTTAGTACAATAATTACATGATGTAGAAAACTGTATTTAATTAACAAGAAAGGGGCGAAAAGAGCGACGTTTACTAACCCTTGACTTTAATATGAAAATACATTTTCTGAGCATAATAATTGTTTAAAATATTTTACCAGCAAATATTTTATATGTTGTTTTCCTCCCGTTGTTACTTTCAATAACGGTTAACTTAATTTCCTATCAGACGTGTGAGCTTGAGCTTTTCGCCCGCGTCAAGGTCGGTTATATCGCGTTTCCAAGAGAACTCTTCAAATGTCCGGGATAAAAACTATCCTATGTTCTTTCTCAAGGTCAACTCTATCTCTGTACCAAATTTCATTAAAATCAGTTAAGTGGTTTACACGTGAAAGCGTAACAGATAGACAGAGTTACTTTCACATTTTAACAATATTAGTAGGGATTAGTTTAGTGCTTGTAATGTATCAACGGATGGACGGCGTCGTCGTGGGCGACCTAGGAAGCGGTGGCGAGACGACCTTAACGCTTACCGCGCAGGCTGGTTCCATGCGGCCCAGAATAGAGAGTCGTGGAAGGATTTGGGGGAGGCCTTTGCCCAGCAGTGGGACACAGTGGGCTAGAGAAAAAAAAAATGTATCAGACGATATTCTTACCTCATTGCCTTGACTTCAACACCTACGCAAATAGGGGTGGCCATTTCCTAGTAAGACTTTTTTTTTCACTAAAGGGACTATTCCACGTACTTATACGCTAGAAACTGGATTCTATGTATTAGTATAATAACGTTATGTAGTGTTAAGTTATAGAATGAAATATTTATTTATTTGGATGATTGAGATTTACAATAAGGTAAAATTCGGATAGGTATTTCCAGCGTACGAATATTTTGTGGTTGATGAATGAAAATCGGAAATTATTATTATTACTAACAGCGTTTAACAAAAATTCCGCATTGCGTTGCGTATGTGATGTCGTTTCAACAAATTATGATTGACTTGTGTTTAACGTTGATGTTTCGATATTTCCAAGATATGTAATTAATAATATCATTCTTATTTCTGTAGTTTTAAATATGGATTCTGAAAGTTTATTTACGTTATTGCGTAAGCTTTCCATATTTACGTAAAGTCAGAGCAAAGATTCATTTAAAAGTGAATTAAAATAGATTTTTAAAGATGTAATTACTGTAATGTAGTTCATGTTTGTTTTAAAATCGCTTTTTGTTTGTGTACATTATTAAAAGCCACTCGCGAAGTTACGAGTGAAGTTTGTTAAATAACGTTTGTGTATCAATCGACGCCTCAAAAGAAACCACTTAACCACGTCTTGTTGTTTTACATTTTGTTTTGACACAATGCAGAGGTGACCTCCGCAATCAATTATTAAATTATTCTCAGTAAAAGCTATTACAATATAACATTCCACAACTTTCACAAAAGTTAGTCTCAAAACTAAGCAAAGCTTGTGTTATGAGTGATAGACAAGTGATACAAACTAAACACAGAACAAATGATCGTGCTCATCACACACGTATGTCATAGGTGCAGACCAGTCACTAGACCAACAGGCCAGTCGCTGAAGAGTAATATACCTTAGCAACAATATAGGCTATTAGTTGGCAGATTATTCATGGCCTGGATAAAGAAATATTTTGGTGATATTGTGCTGTTACAAAATCGACATCGCAGACGTTCTGTTTTTATACTTCGGTGTTTTGATTACATTGTGCATTGCGACTTGTGCTGTACTGTATCGAGTTGTTGCTAATGTAAGACATTGTAACGGGTTACGCGGTCACTAAAATATTGATAGCGTATTGCAATTGTATGCTATTTCAAGTAGTCTTAAATACTAACCTTTCTCAATGAGTTTTCTTTGGAAAGTTATGAAAATCAAAGCTAACTCTCTTCTACCAGCAGTAAGGAGGATAATCCTTGGACCTTTTCTCAAAAATTCTAGTACCATGCACAAGAACGCCCAGACGTAGAACAAGCATTTGTGGATCACATAAGTACTTCTTCCTACGCGAGAATCGAATCCACGCTGTCGCGCATAGTCTGTTTGGCGTGCTGATCTACTGAACTTAGGTATACCATTCTGCTGTCCCTGCACTTATTTGACAGAAAATCTAGGACTAGGAAAAACTAGAAAATAAAGACCATGCGAATTATGCGAATGCCTGATACAACTGTTTATTCATTACTATATTCTCAGGTGTATATACGTCTTTTCTTTGTTCTTTTCCACGCTTAGATTATTTATTTACCCTTTTTACACATTAAAAATGTACGGTGTCGGACTTAATACCTAAGGCATTCTCTACCAGTCAACCAAATGTTAATGCAGAGATATCAAGAAGTAGGTGTATTTATAATTCATACCCGCAATCTTTTAAAGTATATAATTTAACTAACAGAATAATGTTCATCTCTCTCCAGGCTAGTATAAAACTGATGTTGTTGAACTAAAGTAGTTGTGCCTTCTCTTTATACAACAGCGTTCAATGTAATTGACATTCACTAGTTTGAATGTCAGGTCGCGGGCCTATAAATATGACTAATCTGATCTCGTGACGTCACGTGACTGGTGTGACGTTGACCACTGTGTACTCTAGTTGTTATTAGATAGTTCAACATTGTATAAAGGAAAATGCCTAACAAGGACTTTGTCTTGATTCTTTGTCTTGTAATTGCACCATGCGATTGACTGAAGTGATTAACTCTTTACCTATTTTAATTCCTTTGTCATTAAATTAGTCCCGTTTTCAGAAATGTCATCTATAAATATTTAAGCACACACATCACCTGTTTCACTAGGTGACTTGATTTTTTAAATTGTCATCTAAAATATATAATTTTTGGTTTACTGCAAACCCCCGACAGTAACTCGCATCAGGGGTTCAATAATTGTTTTAGTGCTTGTACAATGTTATCTAAAACACTTCTGAGCAAACGTCACGGATCATCTATTCGAGCTTTTACTGGCAATGATAAAATAATCATATTGCTTTTCATTAGGTAGGATTTCTGAATACGGGAATGATAATAATAGCATGTTTATAAATCCCACAAATCAATAGGAAAAAGGTGTACAGAGTAATTTCTCGATTACGAGAACCGATTTTTTCTGAAAATCTCTGAATACCTTTTATCTTTGATTTGGTAAATCCATATAACTTCCAATACTATACCTCACCTGTCACAAATATATTATAATCCAATATATTGTAAATATTATATGTATTAAATAAAATTGTAAAAATATAGTAGAAAAACAATAAGAGATTGTTGGATAATAGTTGGACCACTATAAGTACCTAAATAGAAAAGATTTGTGTACTGTATTCCAAATTAATCGGCTGTACCGAAATTAATTGTCCTGCTTCAAATATGGTTGAGAATCTTGATAAAAAAAAAAAATATTTCCTCTCGTGTAACATCCCTGTAACAATATAATAATCCTCATAAATAACCTCGAAAATTGTTGATTTAAAATTCTAGGAATAGGTGAAAATAAATAAACGAATAGTATAAAAGTGTGTGTCGCAAGTAATTGACGACATCAGTGCCTTGTGATAGCTTAACAATGTAGCCGCTAATGTAAGTCGTATTTAGTTAAACAGCTTATATTTTTAAATATTTCATTTGCAAATACAGTAAGCTTTGAACATTTTATTAAACATAATAATCAATAGGAAAGGAAGATGAGCCCATTTTTGTTGAACACGAGAAAAACGTAGCTGATAGCATCCGCTCGCTTTTGTAGAAGTGACATTTCGAGTCACGTGACTAGTGAACAAATGTCACTTCAATACATTTGAGCATTTTTTCTTATCTAAATCAAAACATCTTCGGTAAACGGTACCTTTTAGAGTCAGTGTTTTATACACTAGTTTCATGAATCATTCATTTAGCTCAGCCTGTCGGAGATACTTGTGTGCGATTTGCACTATGATACATGGTCCTCCGCCAATCACATTTAGTCCGAGCCATCAGTGTTTTTATTCTCATATGTCCTATAATTAATGCATTTTTTATGAATATAATTGAAACTATTTGTTCTGCTTTAGACTCTATAATTCGCTAAATATGGCTCATTTTCTTTTAAATAACTGGTGCTAATATAATTTGTTTTAATTAAATCAGTAAAATTAACAGCGATGTATAAAATATAACTTGCTATTTATGTGTTTACGAAGTAAAGATTTTTCATTGCTATTTGTAAAATCTTTAATTCAAAGTGTTTTAGTTTTAGGTTCATATTTTCTGATATATGGCTGTTAAACTATGTAATTATTAGCTATTAAAAAGTAAACATTTTAAGTCACGTTTGTATCTAAGTATCTGGCCTCATTCAAGTTGATACGAATATTGTATAGATATCATGTTAATATCAAATTTACATCCAAACTGTAGGTTCCTAGTCTTATATATGACTTGGATATTAATCGTTAATTGAAAGGCGATCGGACATTGCAGCCTGTGCATTGAGCATTTTTGCACAGATTTGTGCATTGCACAGTTGAGGAGTGGTTACGATTGTAATTATAATTCCTAATTAGTCGCTATGTGTCTTTGAACTTTTCAATTTTCGTGGTGTTTTGCACGTGATTTTTAATAAAAACTTTTTTTTCAAAATATTGTTGGACGTGTAATGTATAGTCACTGTACATTTATGTATAAATTTGTTGTATAGAGTGTGTCAAAATTGTATAATAGCGAACAATTGTTATTGCTATCGTTTGCCGATTAGTGTATGCTTTTATTTTTTATTTACTTCTTTTATTTATTTATGCTAGTTGAGCTTTAATAAATCATATTTTATTACTCGTTTCATTTGTGTTTTATTCTGGTATTCCCTTTAGTAAATCATAAGAAACATCACAATACATTTGTAGCAAACTTTATTCTAGAACCACTAGATCCATCAACTACTTACCCTTGGCTACTAAGTCAAAATGAATATCAAAGATCTGTCCCTTTTTGCGTTTAAAGGACCAAAACTCCAGCCTCCGTTCTTGCTGGGAAAAGGTTTTTGAGACTCGTCCTAATGTATTGTGAACAGTCGTCATTGTAAACCAATACTGCCTGATGAACCTTGCTGCCGGTAACGGTGACTAATATTTGATAATTTATTTTATTTTCTACCATAATAACTCAGCTAAACTATTGAATAGTACTTCATATTGTATTGGTTATTTAAACATTAATTATTTAAATTATAATTAATTTAAATAATTTATTATATTCAATAACCAATGTAAGGGATTAATGTGATAGTTATAATAAGTCTATTTAAAAAAAAACTATTTTATAATACAGTACCTACAGTTAAAAAAATTTATTGAAAAAAATATATATTTACGTAAATCACCTTTATGTTACAAATAGAAAAAAACACTAACCAGGCATTCCTTTTAAAACCTTCAGCTGCGTGAACTACGTAAAACAATAAAAAGCCATGCTGCATGGAAGTACCTATCTATAGCTACAGTGTGTGATTATTATTTAGGATGTCACCTGGGAAGGGTAAAAATAAAAATTGCTCGAAATGCGTTTTTTGCGAACAAATTTTTTATAAGCCATATCCAAAACAAGTTTAAAGTCATGCTCAAAATGATGCTACATCAGCTTCTGAATAAAATGTGACAGTACAACTAAACGCAAAATTTCACATTTTCGCGGCATGCGTTAGCGCCCGTCACCGTACACCTGTCATTGTTCACGACATGACAGTAGCCATCTTGCCGCCGCACTGGTCGGCCGCGTCAAATTAGGAAGCCTTCGGTGTGTACGGTTGTTATTATACGTATTCTATTATAAATAAATTAAGGTTAGTTAAGTGTGTATCTCTGGTGTTATTATTTATCTCCAAGTATTTGTGACAAAAAGGCGCACACAGTTTTGAGGTTGCTAACAATATCTGCCGGTCTATATAATTCACTTGCTGAGACACTTATCTTAACAGAGGCTCAATATCCAATCCTTAAGGCGAGAAGTATGAATAAAGAAATTACAGAAGCCGAAGCAATGGAATTCTCAAAGGAGCAGTTCAAGTCACTGTTGGAGACGATACAGACACAACGCCGCAGTTCATTTGTCACATGCAAAGTAAGTTACGATGGCACGAGAGATAGAGAAACCGTTGAAAACCTTTCTGAGTGTAGCAACTGCTTTCAAGGCCGTGGAAAACATTAGTGATGAGGTAGCCATTATGAGCGTACCGCTGATTTTGAAGGGTGAAGCTGCGATTTGGTGGAGTTATAGCAGAAAGGAAGTCAATACCTGGGCCGAATTCCAAGAAAAATTGCGCTTTAACTTTGCTCCCAGACGACCAGCATATATTATTTATCAGGATATAATGGGCAACAAGCAAGAAGAGAATGAACTCACAGATAAATTTCTTTTAAAAAAGAGGGCTCTTTTTGGACAACTTCCAGAACCATCTCACTCGGAATCACAGCAGTTGGACATGATTTATGGCCTATTAAGATTGAAGATTCGCTGGAGTATTCCTAGAGACTCCATTTCTACCTACGAAGATTTGATGACAGCGGCAAAGAAGAGTGGAACAGCTGCTCGAGAAGAAGAAACTATAGCCGCACTGTCGAATGAAAGACTGCAGGAAAAAAAGAAAAAGAAGAAGTCCAAGAAGGCGCGGTGTGGGCTTTGCAGATTACGTGGTCATTCTGCACAAGTTTGCAGAATGGGAAGACAACAGGGTCCAAACGCCATTGTCCTGCAGTACAGAGTCGCCTTTGTCACCGACATCGTCAGCTACGTCAGACGTGGCACCGCCATCCCAGCCCACACTTTCTTGCCAAGATTGTGGAGTGCTAGGAGTGATACGATCGAACTGCCAAAGTTGTCTGATCAAGACCCAGACGCCGCGCAATATCAGATTTTGGTGAAAATCAATACTGAGTCGTGCCAAAAAGATCTATCTAAATTTTTCGTTTCGTGCGTTTATATTATAGGAGTGACGAAAATGTGCATGTATTTTTTCAAAACTACTTAAGTAATCCGTAACTAACTGTCCGTTCTAATAAATATTGGTTGATTTCACTTTGGTTTTTAATTGTCACCACACACAAATTAAAGTCAAAATCAGTAGTAAAAAATTTATTTGTAAATAAAAATATATTGTACCCGATTTAACATAAAATATAATTCGTTTAGAATCTTACTTTACTATTTACACGTTATTTACAATTTCACTATGTAAGTATCGGTAACTTATATATTAATTGTAACAATAACAAAGTTTGGACTCCCTTTTTCTTTAAATCTATGTACAAATTATGTGATGTAAATTACATTAGGGAATTCATTTAGGTAATATTTTACATCATTTTGTAAATTCTTGTGAAAAAAATTGCAAAGTACCTACGCTTTTCTGTTGATTTTCTTGTCAGGTATTCAGCGGACGATAAAAATGCCACGAATCCTTAAAATAGTATGATTTTTACTCCTTTATTGGGTTAACAATAATGACGTTTTCCTGCCTGACCGGGGGTGTTGTTAAAATAAAACAAAAACTTCTAAGCGCACATTTAGTATTAAAAAAAACAAGTTATATGATAACTTCAAAGGCGGAAATAATTAAAATTAAACATGTAGAAATGTGATGTTATGTAGGGAGCCATACACTTTAATCATTTCTAAATACTGTTATACAAAGTTATTACAAAGGGAATGGTTTCTTACGTATACGTTACATTTGTTCAGGACTGTGCAATGAAATCTGTGCAACAGACACACTGTGACAACTGACAATAAAACTTATTTGAGAATGAATTGCAGAATTCTTAGAAATGTTGTTTGTGACTTACTGAAAAAAATGTCATTTTAACTTTTTGAGGGGGATTTATATTTGTGTAAGGATTATGCAGTCACCCAAGTAGTTTTAGACGCGACCGAAGTCCTTTATAATGAGCTGACGCAGAAAAACGGTCGCCAAGGCGTCAGCTGTTCTCAATGCATTTCACTTGGGCGATTTTATCGTCACAACGCTTGTGACGTAATCTAGTGACCTATTGCATCCAGTCTGAAATTCTTGCACAGGTTTTTAATGTTATCACATTTTGCACAGATACATTTCTTGCATATTGCACGATGTACAAAATTACCTACTTATTTAATAAATCGTTACAGTTTTCGTTATTTACTATTTGTTCAGCTGATAATGGTCATCTTTAAATCATATAATATTTTAAATTATACATTTAATATTTTTAATGATCATAAATATAATTTATTTCCGTAAAGCTTATAACACATTTATTAAACTGTTTTTATGTACGATTTGAATAATTATTTGTTTAAAATTAATATTATTAAATTATACATTTGCGCCTTACACAATTCATTCATTATAAAATACAACAGTTCATAACCACAAGCGCATAATTATTATCCACATTCATTTCATTCTTTAGTATTAAATTACAAATATAATAATAATAATACCTAGTTTATTATTACAATAGATTATATCCAAACAATATGTACATTCGTTTATCTATTTGGCATATTGCACCACTGTTTCCGCGTACTTACAACTAAAGTAATAATTCACTTCTAAGTGGGCGCTTCTTCTATTTGATCTAAACTATTTTTGCTGGATTGAGTCCTGTTGAGTAAAAATCCAGGTCATTTGAGATTTTGTTGAGCATTTTATCAGTATCTGGGTTATTGTAGGCCTTGTTCCACTCTCTGTTGACTTGTTCTATATCGGACTTCTTCGGTTCGTCCTGCAGTCGTGGTGGATGGACGGCAGCGAGGTGCTGGACGTGAACTGAGACTTGCTCTTCTTGAGACAACTCTTAATGGGGGGAGACGGGATCTTGGACACGTCTGGGTTTGACTGCACGCAGATTGTGCAGCTTTCCTGCGGACGATCATAAGTCATTTGTATTATTTAGCTGTTGAATCGGTTAAATATTATATATAAGAAAGCTCAAGGAGGTTGTTAGTAAGTGGGAGTCGGAGTTAGTATTGTCGGGTGAGTAAGGTAAGGTATTACAAGCTACCTTGGCGGTATCGAACCTCCTATGCGTGTAGGGCTCGAAGTCATGGCGCAGCTGAGCAGCGGCGCAGGCGCGGAGGGCGCTAGCGGGGGCGGGGGGCGCCAGCGGGGACGCGGGGGGCGCGCCGTGAGCCTGCAGCACGCCCAGCTCCAGGCACACTCGCGCCATGTACTCGCCCTCTCCGGGGCCTCTACTGCCACCTGAAAGACAGCACAAAAAAGATTTCTCAATAAGGTTTAGAAAAAAAAACCTGCAGCATAGAGTTAAATATAAACAAAAAATAATAAGATTCAATGTCGATTTCAATTTACCAGTTATGCTTACTAAGCAAGTTGGAATAAACTCTTGTGAATAGGAAATCCCAGTGCATACCTGTGGGTATAAGATCGCAGACGGCGTGTGTATCGTATCGATGCGGTGAGAGCAGCGCATCCTTGTACTCCACGCAGCGGACGATGTCCGCGCGGCAGTCGGGGTTCGATTGCCTCCTGAGGAAAAAGTATAAAGTGAGACGAAATATTAGCAAGGAGCTCCAGGCTAAAGTACAACTGCACAAGTTGATCGAGGACAGGTTACGGTGACCATTTATGTCATAACGAGTTTTTCCTTGTTTCAGAAGGCACGTTAAATTGTGTTTGGCGGTTGTTAAACATTTACACATGTCATGTTTGACAGTCGTGACTCGTGGTTAGAAGCGAGAAAGTCTCACAAACAGTCTGACTAAGGTATATCATGATACCAGGTAACTGGGTTGAGGAAGTCAGGCAGGCAGTCGCTCCTTGTGGATACTGAGACTTAGCTGTAAGTTTTGTCTGACAGTGTTCATAGGCTTTAGTTGCGGACTGTTCGTGATGATTACCTATGCATCGTAGCTGGGCTCTCAGTGACGGAGCTCTCCAGTACGAAGACGCTGGGGATGTGGGCGATGAAGAGCTTCTAGGACACCTACTCCACCGCGGTTTCCACTCACGCCTTGTTTTATATACACTGGAAGAGATTTGAGAAATGTTAAATAAAAGCGAAGCATAAGGATAGGTTGAACTTGTGGAGTTATTGATGGACTTACAACTGAGTGAGGTGTTCCTGCTGGGGAATCCTGCCATTCTCTGTTGGAGGACAGTGTGAGCAGTCGGCGCGCAGCCTGCAGGCACTCCTCGTCTCGGATCACGTAGCATATGAGCATCGCTAAGCCCTGGGGAGGAAAAAAAAGAGTAATTTTGGAACTTTGCTTTGACTAGATGGGGGACAAGAAAAACGCTTGAAATCTCCTCTTGTCGGTTTTAAGCCTATGTATAGTAAAATGTACATTGATACTCAGGAGTCGACCAAGAACTAAAATATTGAATAACCGAGATGGTTAACACTCTTGGGGGTAGTCTTTATTCAGCAGAGGACGGCAATAGGTAAAAGACTAAAGGTACGTGCGATTAAAAATAAAAAGACTATAGACTGAAGACGAAATGCGGTCGTCTCTCTTGAGTCTATAAGGGCATTGAGCGGCAGCAGCGCCAGCAGTAGTACATACGTTAGCCAGGCGGCGAGCGCGAGCGCGGCGGCGTGCGCGGCGGTGCGCTCGCCGGGCTGCGCGTAGGCGAGCCGGCCGCCTGCGCCGCGCTGCCCGTCGCAGCGCCAGCGTGTGCCGCACCACGCGCCCGCGGGACTCCACGTACGAGCGCCGGTCCGGCGGCAGCTTGTGTGTCACCTGTGCAAGTAACATCAGGATCGTCAAATTAGTGAACATTTTTGAGGCTCTCAATCACTAAACGATTTTTCAGTTAGTTTGCCTTCGCCACACCATTCAAACTGCGCCCAGATCACCAGAATTAGAAAATGCGGTTGCAGATGCTAGTAATACGCCACACGTCGGGCAAACTCGCTTTGGTAAAATGAGAATTATAAGACTGTACAGTTTTTTCTGTTCGTACACATGATGATCATGATATAGTCCACTTACAGCTCGTAACGTCCTGGCGGCAACAGCGCCAACGCGAGTGCGAGTGCGGACAGCAGCGGCCGCGCCCGCGCCGCACACGATGGCGGCGGGCGCGCCCGCTGCAGCGGCGCCCCGCCCCAGATGCGAGCCGTCAGCCAGACAGCGTGCATACACCTGGGGAAAGAACAAGGGGTTTTAAGTACACATGGATATTGCTGCTTTTGGAATCATCCAAAAATAAAAATACAGTATAATGGGGAATATGCACGTGACTTAAATATGGACAAAATATTTTTTTTTGTAATATTTATTGCTACTGAAAACACACTATACAATTATTTTTAGAATTTATTTTAATTTAATAATGAAATTTAATCATCAAAAAGTGGCTGTTTTGAAATTACCGCGCAAATTTTCGAAACGCAACACTATTGGTGGAACAAAACGTGACGTCAGTTTTACACGAGACGTCTGCTGTCAACAAGCTACATATTTGTATGGTTTCTTTTTGGAGGAATAATTGTTATTGTATTGTGTCGCTGTTTTTTTATCTTAAGTTAATAGTTTTATGTGTTCAAAATATTAATTAATTGTGAAGAAGGACTTAGAGAATGACTGAAACCGGTTTCGTAAAAGCGCAGTCGGATAATCTTCCGAAAATCGACGTGTTTATGATGGCCACGTATTTCGCTTCAAATCCAGATGTTTTTATTCATGAATAATACTTATAAATACATAAAGATAAATTTAGAATATCGAATAAGAATTTTTAATAATATCTTTACAACTTTTTGTAAACTAGGTTATGTTTTGTAGAGGTTTGTAAACAAAACAAGTAGGTAGGTAAAAGTAAGAATGATTTGTATATGTATTTTACTTTTTTGATATCCTTACTTACATTGAAATGATCTTCACAACAGTATAAACAGCTCAAACACGATACATTGTCTCTTCTCATCGCCTTGCACCACTTTTTCCTTAGATTTTCACCTTTCGGCATAAGGAAATACACTTTGTCAGGTGCAGTGTTGATGTTATTTGGACACATAGGAACGACACAATATTTATAATATGGTTTTTTGTGCTTTTCCATGGTAATTAAGTCGATATTCACTCACTTTATTTATTTTTTGGTAATTTTGTAAACCAATCACTTTGCTGTTGACATCGAACTCGTGTAATGGTGACGTCACGAGCAAGCGCGCCAAAATGGCCGCGTTTAAATTGATCGCGATTTTAATATTTAATTTTTTGCATAATAGTTTATATTTTGGACGTGATATTTGTATGTTTGGTAATGTAATAACTAGTAGAAATATATAAAAAATAAAAAATAAATCATGCATATTCCCCATTATGGAATCAGTTTGAAGGTTTCAAATTTAAAGCATGTCATACTTTAAGTAAAAAAAAAAAATATGCTACATACTACACTTATACATTCAGTTAATATCCTGTCGAAAAACATCAGCAATCCTAACTACTTACTTGTCAGTTTCAGATTGCCTTACAAAGTTTTACTTTACCGATTATCAGTCGTGTCTTAGAAAGTTATATAACTTTGAAAAAGTCACTATTGGTACTTTAAATGCGTTGATATCTAGCCCAAAAAGAGAGGCCTAAGCCGTCGTACACCTATACTCTCAATTCTGCGGGTCAACTTTACTGCAGCGCTTGCGAC
>NW_020799883.1:0-26215 GCF_003590095.1 Trichoplusia ni
GATCAACTTACTTTTATATTATCTGCCTTACAAGCACCTTTGTGTCCCACAGCGGTAGAAGTCGAGGAGTCCCCCGTCCCCGACGGCGGCCCGTCCCCGGACGAGCTGGTCCGGCTGCTGTCGGCGTGCGACCTGGACGCGGCGCCGGCGCCCCGCTGCCGCACTCCCCCAACCGCCCGCTGCAGGCGCCATGAACCCCGCTCTGCCCAGCCCTGCGCTGGTTCTACTCGTTGGTCGTCAACGCGTGATACGACCACTACCATAAGCGCGCTCTACACTCGCGGCGCGAAAAGCCGCGAAACGCGTGTGTGTATGGATTCGCGCGCACGCTTCGCACCGTTCCCGTTCGTTGCGGGGAATCGCGGCGTGAATTCACAGCAAGCATCGCGAGCGAGTGTAGGGCGCGCTTTATACGAACGGCACTGACTAAATGGTCTCATGCTGTCTTCTTCTTTGTCAAGAGGTGTGAGACAGACAACATTAGAATAGTGTCGTTCTTGAATACACGTATGGTCGACGTGTTTGATTTCAGAAGATGTATAATTTACCACAATTTTAGACTATTGGGACTAGACTATGTAAGGGAATTTACCCTATAACAGTGCAATGAACTATCTAACAGTGAAGTGAAACGCAGGTTTCCTTTTACATATAAGAAACAAAAGGCTTCTATGAATAGTGATAAAGGTTACTTATTCGTATTGTTGATGATTTGTGCACAACTACATCCAAATATTATGCATTCTATCAACTGTTATCTTACAATTCTTTAATACAACAAAAACTTACAATTGAAAGTTGGTAGTAAAGTCTGTTGTGCAAGCACATGTGTGTAATATAAACAGATAATGCATGAAAAATTATACATCTTTCTGACATAAGACACCTCCATTCACGCGTCTAGTATTTGAAAATGCTTTCAATGTTATATTTAAAGCGGTGATAGATAGTTGTAATTATTATTATAAATGATTGCATTATATCAAAGTAATATTTGACCAGTTTAGAGCAAAAGTAATCAACTAGTATTATAATTTCAAAGAACATTAGTGTTTTATGGCAACACTTAAAAACGTTAAGCTTGAATAGATTTTAAATTGCCTTAGATTAATGATATATGAGGTTTGTCTGTATTGGTTCATACAAAATAAATGTATTTATGTAACTCATTGAAAATAAAACTTTCACCATGGTTGAGTACGTCTTAATATTTGCTAATGTTCTTTGAAGCTAATAAATTATTGCCAATTTATGCCTTAATCGTACACTCAGAATATATGACGTATTTGTGTCTATATAGGAAATTATGTAACTTGTTATTACATTAGAATAAATTACTGCAATTTTATACTTCAAGCGTCCGCCTATACATTTTTCTCATAATTATCATCGCAAATAAATTTTATGATGGATTTTGCTATGGAATTAATATAGTTGATGTGATTAGAAATGATAGGGATTATAGATGGCAGCACTGTAACTGCGAGAGACTGGGAAATACACTACGACTGTTGTTTCAACACATAAACGCTTACTGTAACCTATTATAGCAGGTTTTTTGTCTTTGGGGAAGCGAGACGAAACGCACACTGGGCTAGCGGCATCTCGCTTCCTCTATCACTAAAACTCGTAACACCGGCACTGTTCACTAGGAATATATAATGAAACACTTGTTTTAGTTCGTGAGTTGACTGCTTTAACTTTAAATAACTCTAATATTACAGGGTTTATAGAAATGGTATAGTGCTCGCAGTCAATGCACTAGGTACCTACCGGGCTACCGCATACAATTCGCAAAAATAACCGAAGAAAAGCCCTAAATGTCTTGGAAGTTTATTTAAAACTGTCTTTTTCACGACATGATGTCAAGTACTTTGCTCCAAATTTTAGACGGTACTAAAAGTACCTAGTGCAATTACTGCTATGAAACAGTGAGAAATGAAACCTTAAGTCTCGAATGTCAGCGATACATATTTATATTAAGGTTTTATTACATGTCCTTTTTCTATATGAATGTCGAGTGTTAGAAGGCGTGTAAGACTGATTTGATTCAGAAGCTCAATAACGATCAAATTCAATATTCTCTTGAATTCTTTATTTTTGAAAAATAATGTTTTGTATATTTAAGTATAATGATTTTATGTTAAAACGTGTATATGTTACTGGGAAAATTAAATTAGATATGTGATGAATTTTATGCAATCGTTTCTCGTTAGTTTAACACTTGGTGTATGTAAAATATTTATATCAAATGCATTTAATTACGGAGTGTTAATTATGTACTGTACAGGCAAATATACATTTTGCTTTTTTTTTTATTGAACTGTTTACTTTTTTAAATAAATGCCGTGTCACGTGTAATAAGGAATAATATTACTTAGATACTGTCAAATCCTAAAATTTTCAGGATAAGGAGAAAAGATATAACTTTTTAAGTGAAAATGTATATTTGCCTATTAAATTTTATATTTGTGCGTCTTTAATCGAGTGTATGCTATTTATATTGTAAAATAGATTGAAATTAGAGTTGTTCCTAGATATTACAAAATTATGTATATATGAAGTAAATAAAATTATTTACATATAACGCTTGGTTATTATTTGATCGACAATCCTTTTTCCAATAGCAGACGCCAGGGTCTATCGCTTTAAAAGCATAATTAATTATGAAGTCATAATTAATTTCCAGTGTCGCGTTCTTCACAATTCAAGTCATTTGCTAAAGACTTGTTATCCGTGAAGCACGAAAACGCTTGTCCTAAACGGGGATCGAACCACGACAAGTGGCGCACTGGATTTGACGTGGCAATCACTCGGCTACCCACCCGTGCAGTCTTCAGTCTCTAGGAACTGTGCATACAATCTAATTTGTGGTTGATGGAGAAACAGACGTCGATCGACGGCACGCTTAATGGCACATGATCCTTCAAAAGTGAAAAGAAATACTTTCCAGGAAGATATTTAAAAATAATAACAAAATCATAATCATCATGTATTTTATTCCATGACAAGTAATATCGTTGTTTCACAAACATACTCACATCACAAATCATTATAATTAGTATTAAAAATAAAAACAATACATCAATTGACTAGTGAGGCAATATGTTGCAATGTACCCATGCGTGCAAACCCTGTCTAAATTATTATTTTTACGTATTTACAGTAACATGAAACATATGGCACAAAAAAGAAAACTTTTATTTCACCACTTCCGCAATATTTTAATCGATAAAAGAAATTTCGAGAGATTTCAAGTTTAATGTAATTTTGAAACTACAAAATAGTGGTGGTAGGACCAGGCAGAAGTGGTGAAACAATTTAAAATATCAAAATTAACGCTTAAAACAGACAAACATTGCATAAAAATTTCGATCAAATCACATCAGATTACCATATATTATTTAACTAATTACAATAGAAATAAGACACTACACAGTCCAACGGCGGCGTTATTACATATCTGTCATAGTAAAATTTTAAGACAGTTTAACATGTCAAGAGCGAGTCGGACTAGCGAAACTGAGGGTTTCGGCTAAATAGGCTAAGGAAAAACAAAATAGCAAAAAAATCAGTAGACCATCACATTTATGACCGTCCAAATCGGTGCTCAACATTGATTTTTATTTTGTTAAATTTCAAAAATCTAGCTATAAGGTACCTGCAGCCTGTTGAATGCGGCCAGGCAGCGAAGACTTTATAAGATTTTGCATTTATCAAATTGCCAATTTGTCTTCCGGTATTGCAATTCAATGATCCCGGTTTACTATTATTCTGCAAAATATGTAATACAGCCGCGAACCGATGGAAAGTTGACTGCGACAATTGGGAGTACCAAATAAGTATTTCAAAAACACTTTAAAGATTAAATCACACTAGTGTAGTGTCTACATCTGCTTTAAATTTAAATTAATATTGTGCTTGTACTTGTTACACGTTGCAATACTGTAAAACATTATGAAATTAACAAGGTTTTTTCAAATGATTTAGACGCTTTTTAGTGGAATAAGCAGCTTAAAATAAATAGTGATTTGGCTTCAATACAGATTATAAGAAATATCGCTTTAATACTTAAGCTTACCACGACAAATATAAGGTATACACACGAACAAAGACCTTTTGATCATAAACTTTTGACAATTCAAAGCAAGTGTAGACACAAACGCATAACAGTAAAGCATTACAATTATAATTATCATTCATTATTATCTCCGTCATAAGATTAGTAGAATTAGGATATCTAACTATTTTTTATAAGTCTACTGAGGGTCTACCCAGACCTCAAAAAATTAAAATGTTGGTACCGTGGAAGAAAGACACCACTATACGCTATATATTGCGCCATCTCACTTCTACAATGGCAACAGTCTTACTTTAAGAGGAAGTAGACCCTTTGATTAGAATTCTGAGGTAAACTTATGTATAGTGATGAGCAATACTGCAGTGTTACTATTTAATAACAATAATATTTTACACTGGTAATACTGTTCTACAGATAAATACACCACTAGGGCAAATGAATGAAATCCACATTTCTATATGAGCAACTTGGTGTAACTTACCTTTAGAAGCACAGTCATAGCATAAAAGTATTTATTCATTAAATTAATGAGATATATTTGGTGACTACATGGAATAAAGTAACTACTGTCAAAGTGAACCTACAAACTAGCCGTGAACTGTTAATGATGGGTCATTAATTAATGTCAAAACTACTCTCAAACTACACAAAAAACTTGTATAATGAAATGCAATTTGTGAAAAGCGAAATCCAACTCTCATAAATTACACTGTGGGTTAAGTCTTTTAGGCGTTTAATTATAGAATCAGCCACTAATACGAACAACATACACAATTGGGCCATTGTAGACCTTATTTTGTATGTGTTATAGTATTTATTTATGTAGCAGATCTCCAAGCTGTTTACTATTGGTATTTTAACGAGCGATTCAGGTTCCCAATGTAATCTGTTATCGTATATATCAGGATTAGTTAGTGGAGTGAGCAGAAGACACCAGAGTCCGAATCCTAGTAAGAAGTTAAATACAATTAATACCCGTTGGAGGGGCGCGAACTCAGTTATTTCAGCGAAGTTCGGGAAGCCCATGTGATTGCAGAACATGTGAGCAACTAGCGGAGCGACGAAGTGTCCTGGGAAAGAGATTTATTCACATCTACAATATACAATGTGGAAATAACAAAAAACTTTACCGAAAAACCGATACCAGGTTTGGGAAAAAGTACCTTTCATTAAAAATAAAATCAAAGGCGTAATAGTGATAATTGATCTTTTTTCGATTTGTATCGACTGATTGATCATAATAGTGGCGATGATTTATTAAGATGACCTAAAATAATTTGCTAATTATGCCAAAGTATTTAATATTTATAGAAGGATAGTGTATTGTTTATGAACATATTTTTTGTCTCAATTAATTAAAATCTTACTCACCTGTCCTTACAAATAAATATGCTGAATAAGCTCCAAATAAAGTAGTGTATGTAAACTGGAATGCTGAAAAAATAAAGTTATTTTTATACTATTCTAATAAGAATTCACATCAATTAATTATCAACTGGGTTGTCATTCTACTGTAGGACTTAATAAAATTTAATAAAAACCTTCTTAGTGTAGCATACTCTATGGTAGTAATTTAAAAAATATATAGAATAGCCTTCTACATTTATCAAGATACATGCATTTTGCTGATGCAATATCAGTCCCAATATTAATGCATACAAGTAATAATAGTATCTTATTAATTGGCTATGAATACTGAATGGTTGCCAAAATTGTTTTATAATCTAAAATATCTATTAAAAGAACTTACTTGATATCATTAAAGCTGTTTTGAATTCAAACCCAGCTTTCATCTGTTCAAACATGTGATGGAAATGAGCTGAAAAATTAATAAAATAATTAAGCATATTTCTAATGAAAAAAAAACATACACCATGTAAGGTTGTTAGAGTTCTATTCAATTTAAAAAGCACATCTTTGAAACACCCTGTAGCTAGATATGAAACACTTAAAAATATCAACATCTGTGCAGAGATTTTTTGTTACATTGTGAAAGGCTTAAGATATTGAATTTAGGTCAAACTGATAACAGATACGGATAACAACAGATTTATTTTTAAATCATTTTTTTTATGTATCAGCAACTGCTACATACATTTTATTATTTAGCTAAGTAATGATTACTATTATTATAGTAATCACACTAACTGCTTAATGTAAGTTTCTAGCAATTTGGAGAATTAGCTCAGTCTATTAATGATGATAGCAGTTTGTAAAGAAAATTGGCATTAATTATGTAACACCCTATAGTCAGTAGTTTTATCTCATGACAATACTCACCAACACCAAAAAGTAATGGTCCTACAAATACTGCAGTCATGGGTTCTAAGCATTGCAACAGAAGAGGTATCATACAAGCTCTGAACACCCACTCCTCACTCAACGGGGCCATGAAATGGTTCCGCACCCACACCAAATCTTGCCAACTGGATAACCAGTATATGGGTTCTATGTGAAGAAAAGAAATCCTCATTAAATTGTGTTGTTTGTGGTATAATTTATATAGCAGTACACTAATACAAATAGTTTATATTATACATAAAAAGTAAAATAAATTAAAGTAATTGTCTATTGTTTTGTCAGTAATTGAATTATGAATATTCATATAACATTAAAATATATATCACCTGCATACAGTTTCCATATTCCAGACAGAAATTGCATAGTCAATGGTCCCAAAAATAGAATAGCAGTCAAAAACAGAGGCGCAAAAATAGCTGGAACAACCCCAGACCAACGCAGTCCCAACTGTTCATACAAATTTCCTTTACTCAAGGTTTCCCCAGTGAAAAAACATTGTACGAAAAATGGTGCCAATAACATCATAACAGACACACTGAAAAACCTTCTCTTAATAGTAGACGGATGATCTCTGAAAATAAAGTACAGATTAATATGGATATGATTTGTTTAACTTTAAACGTAAAATAAATTATTGTAATTTACCTGCTCAACGTAGACCTCCACACATATAAACTAGCAACATATGAAAATGTTAGAAAAATACATGCCAAAATGGATAAACTACATTGATTTACGTCAAACAACTCTGTGAAAGACATCTTAAATAGAAAAAGCACAAGCACAATATTAGCACAAATTACATAAATAAAATATTGAAAAATAGGAATTCAAAACAGCTTCAGCTTCCAAGACATTATATTTCTGACATTCTTTTTTTTCATGTTTGGTTGTGTCAGGCAGACGGTGTTTCCAGCTTAAAGTTATTTTTTTATATTATTTGCTTTATTCATTTCCACATTCAGTAAGAACATTTTAATGCCCACTTATAATTTATTAATTTAAATGCTAACTTTGTAATATGTGATTGTTTGCAAAAAAAATAACAATCAATCACTTTACCCCACAGTAATTTACGAGCAGCGAAGTACTTTTGTACTTCTATCATCGTGCAAAAAGTGTTTTGCAGGCTTCTGAGCTAAATGTCTATATTGTAACCGTATGCATTATAAGTATATGAAATCAAGTTGTCATCATAAAAAAATTAAACGTTATTAATTTGAACGCATTAATAAGAAAAAAACACATTTCATGTTATTTTGTAGGTGGCGCTGCGAGCGCCGTCGCCATATTTCTAAATCCGCCATATTTTGCTGAGAGTCGCCCGTCGCTTGAGGGTAGTAGTGTGGATTTTCAACATAATTTATTCAGATAATGAATATTATCAGTTTAATATCATAATTTTAGTGTCAGTGATTAGTGTGATATTTATAAAAAGATAGAACTTACATCTAGCAATAACGAATGTGGTATATTCTCCGTTTCCCGTTTTGTCTGCCCAATCTAATCTAAACAGAAAATGGCCGACGGTGTTGGTGCGGGTGTCTCCTTTGTTTAGGGCTGAATTCTAGTGAAAATAAGTGTTAAAAGAAATAATGCCTAGTGCCTCGTTTTCCTCTTCGCGTTCTTACGTGCGTAGATCGCGGAGAAAAGGTGGACATAGAATACCACTACCTTCTAGGACACAATCGAGTAAGTAATCCGGGTCGGCCGAAGTCGCCCCGATCTTTAGAAATGCTTCGTTATTCATATTTCCTTGATCATGTAACTCGGCTTCACACATAAATCATTTCGCTGGTTGTTAATTAGTGCAATAAAGTCTAATTTATGCAGCTGTAATATCGTTTTGACATGTCCGTTTTATGTGAAAATGTTGGAGCTTTGGTATTGAATTTTGAATAAGTCGATCATTGTCCCTCAAACATGATTGACATGTAAATTCTTATTTCATTACATTCAAAGTTTAATTATGATTTCGGCTAACACATTTCAGTGACACTTTGCGCAATATGGGTATTGATTTGCTAGATAAAAACTTATTTTACACGGAATGACGAAACAGCTGTTCTGATACACAGCCGAAAAGCAGATGTATATTTGTATGAAGTTACGAAACTTTTTTCATTTCAGTTCAAATACATTGCTGTATTTTTGAAATTACTTGTTTGTTTTTTAGCTTTAAACATTATAATATGGAATAATATGAATAACTGTGACTTGAGTACTTTCATACATGTACTGTAATGTTATTTACTTTTACTACTTTGCAATATAGGTGGTTTGTAGGCGTTTATTTTGTGTTTTTGCTTTTGATATTCTAATTATCTGTACCCATATATATGACAAATAATTTTACTGAAATAAGCACATTTACTATGCTCTGCCACTTGATTACTGCCATTTGTTTAATAATAATAAATTCAGATGTCTAAACCATGATATAAAAACATAATTCTTTTCTTCAAAATACCCACATATTACACCTTTGTTCTCATAAGAAGCGTCCTTCATTTGTCATCAAAAAGTTATGAATAAATTATTGGGTATAATAAAAAGTTAATATATTATAGCTGATTATGAAGGACAAACTTAAGGAAGTTGAATTCTGTATTGGTATTTTTGCATAATAACCTTTTGTCAATACATACCAGTTCTGTTAACAAATAACACATAATTATTACATGTGTGAAGTTGGTTGTGAAAATTAAGTGGACTATTTTAATTCAAAACAATTTAATTTGTAAGATTCAATGGTCAATATTAGGTTTTCGTAATGTTTTTGATTTATACATTGTGTTAACAATATGGGTATGTGAGTATTTATTGCCACTGCCTATTCATTATTGATGTTCATAAGATATAATCATTAAGACTTTCTCTTTTATCATAAACCACAAATAAACTTCAATATTTTATTTAATGAGCATCAAAATCTAAATGTATGATAATCAAATATAATACGCACTTTAAAAACAATAGTTTTCAGTAAGTTTTAAATAATAACATTAGTCAACATACAAAATTCATTGTAATAGGTTGTTTGTTTCTACAAAAATGTGAAACCATTCATTCAGACATGACTCATGATAATATATTCACAATAATGAATATAATAACTACACATTTCTAGTTTTAAGAAGGTAATTGCACACTTTACACATACCTATATTATATATCTCAATCAGGTCAAAACATTTGGCAACTCATCAAAACTACTTAAACTACTTTTTAGTTCATGTCTCAAAAGTAACACAGGCATCATTGATCTTCATTTTATTTAGAAAAGTAAAATGCATTTGCTATTTTGAAAATATGTTAAGAGTTGAAAAGGAGGATGTATAAATATTAACACTAGTATGTCACGCTAAAGAGGATGCTATCAAAATACTTATACATATTATTAGAGAAAATTACTATCTTTGATGAACTATTAAAAGATATTTGCCAGTTACTACTATTGAATGTTGATTACTCATTAATATATCACAATAAAAGTTATTTTCACATAGCATTGCATGTGTGTAGGCTAAGCAGTAACATGATACCGGTAATACTTGTTTAACACTAAAAACCTGTTTTAAAGTACCATATTTTACATTCCAAAGAAATATTTATCACTAATTAGGTAATTATCTCACTATTGTTTACAAATAAAAAGGTTATGTTATTTTAAATTTATTTATCAATACCATAAAAACATGGGCTGATAAGTGTTTTGTTTGTAAACAGATTCTTCTTTTAATGTAATATGTGTAACCAGGTTTATCAACACTTTAGTTTAATAATTTGTTTTATATAGAATACAGTTTAAATATTTTTTTATTTTAATATTTCATCAGTGATATTTAATAAAAACTTGGTAATGGTTTGTTAGTTACACTGTTTTACCAACAAATCGATTGTAAAATCTTTTATTCTTTCTTACCAAAAAGTCAGTTAAGAGACTGAGTCATTGATTTTGAATGCAATATGTGTAATACAAGTGCAATAGTTAATAGTAATGTGTGTTATTGATGTTGCAGGCGAGCCATGTGAGTCAGTGCCGTGCCCCAACAACGTGACGGGCAGCGCGATGGCGGCGACGGCGGCGTGCGCGGGCGCGAGCGGCAGCGGCGGCGGCGGCGCCCCGCCCGTGCCCGCGGCCGCGCCCGCCTCCACGCCCGGCCACCACAGCCCCTACGACCTGCGCCGCAAGTCGCCGCCAGCCTACCACGAACCTGGGCCTTCTGGCACCTGCTCTCTACCTGCCAGAAAGAGGCCCAGAACGTTAGTATACTCTACTGCTTGTAAGCCAACTTAATCTTTCGCAGTATACATTGTCCTTTCAAGTTCTTACTACTGACATGAAACCTATTATTAAGTCAGGAATAAGCATATTAAAACTGATGTATTTGTAACTCATAAGTATGTTTTGTAATACTTAGTATTTCTCAGTAATTATTTTAAAACATAATTACAAACTTCTTGCTAGAGGGCATTGCAATAATTTGCCATGATATTATATCATAAATTTGTTCTTATATCTTTAAAATTGATTTGTTTACTCTTAAACTAAAATTGTCCTCACACAGGTCACTGTCTCAAGGAGTGGATGTGTGCAATGTATCACAGTACCTGCAGTACGAGCTGCCTGATGAAGTGTTGCTGTGTATCCTCTCACACCTCACGGAACGGGATCTCTGTCGCGTCGCGCAAGTCTGCAAGAGATTTAACACTATTGCAAATGATACTGAATTATGGTAAAATCACTAATATCATTTTAAATATAAAAGTTGTATTAAGTAATTCAATATACTGCAAATTACAGATGTATATCACTTCATGTTCTCTGAGCCTCTGAGGAATATATCTATGTATAACAAATAAAATACTCTAGCAACAATGTTGCTAGTCATTTTAACACTGTAAAATTATGTTTAGGCAATTAATTAGTTATGTAGTTTATGTTGTGCACAGAAAATTAATGAACATTTCTATTTATTTTCTGCAGGAAAAGTTTATATCAATCAGTGTTTGAATATGATATGCCACTGATGCACCCTGCACCATGTCAGTTTGAGTTTGTTGCTCCGGACGAGTGCGACGCGGACAATCCTTGGAAAGAAAGCTTTAGGCAGCTATACTACGGCATTCACGTGCGGCCCAATTACCGTCCTAAGAAGGATTCACGCATCAAGCACTTTAACACAATCAGGGTGAGTTGAATATCTTGTTGACATTTCACCCAGCTAAGTACTGGGTCTTTGCCATACATTAAAAATAATAATTGACTGGGCTAATATTTGTCCCATGCTCACTTGTAAACGGGAAGTTAGCTAAAGTAAGTGCCATTGGTTTGTAGTTTGAGCCGCGGCTATTTGTGCATCGTTTTCATGTTTAGATTTGATCTACTTTGATGGTCAAGATATCGGAAACGTTGATAAGTTCGTACTGATAATGCGCGCTCTGGTCAGGCGGCCCTGGAGTACGTGGAGGAGCGCGGCACGGCGGGCGCGGGCGCGGCGGCGGCGGCGGCGGGGGGGGCCTGCGCGTGCGGCGCGCCCGCCTGCGCCTGCCGCCGCGCGCCGCCGCACGCGCCCGCGCTGCTGTTCGTGCACGCCGGCCTCTACCAGGAGGAGTGCCTCGCCATCGACACCGACGTGCAGCTCATAGGTCTGGGACACACTACATAACACTCAAACATTACATAACACTGAGATCACATTCTTCTAGCCTGACTTTTTATGCATGATTCTCAGAGCTTTGCTTAGTATTCATTAAAGAAAAACAGAAACTATATTCAGAGTCCTGATATGACATTGCTGTTAACCTTGACAGCTTAAAATAATTGGCAATCCCTCCCTTGGCTGTTTTAATCTATATGTTTGTAGTCAGTTTTTAGTTAAGTCAATGTATATATTTCTAAATCTCGTTAATATAATGCATGTTAAATATAACGCAACTACAGCATAGCATTTACTTACTAACTCCACACATAAGCCAAAAATCAATCCAAAACATGATTTGGACGAATGACATGGTCAAAAGCCATCAACAACACACAGCCGCTCACACCGTCATGATCTCATATCATGGTAAGCAACCCATATAATACACTCTAAACCTACAAACACTTATTTACAATAACATCTACAGGTTGTGCTGCTGGCAATGTAGCAGAGTCAGTTGTATTGGAGCGTGAGGCGGAGTCGACGTTAACGTTTGCGGAAGGCGCGAACCGCGCGTACGCAGGTCACATGACGCTCAAGTTCTCTCCCGACGCGACCAGCACTATGCAACACCACAAGCACTACTGCCTCGAGGTATCCGACAACTGCTCGCCCACCGTAGACCACTGCATCATACGAAGTGCTAGTGTCGGTAAGTTACAATATCTATTGTCTGGCCGGTCGGTCTAGTGGTTAGTGACCCTGACTGCCACACCGGAGGTCGTGAGTTCGATTCCCACGCAGGACAAATGTTTGTGTGATGAGCATGACCATTTGTTCTGTGTCTGGATGTAATTTGTTTTGTAAATGTATGTATTTAAAAAAATACAAGTATGTCTCTCAGCTGTCTAGTACTCATAATACAAGCTTGGCTAGAATGTGGAATATGAGGACATCAAGTGCCTTTTTTGTAGCCAAATAAGATGGTTAAAATCTCTATCAGAATAGAAAATAGTGTCTATTTTAAAGTTATCATAATGAACATAACTCTATACCACTTGCATATGTTGTTTTGAATACAATGTAAGTTATAAGCCTACCTTATTGATAGTCACGTCAACTATAAAAAACATACTATCCTTATCGAGGTTCTTGGCAAATTATGTTTCACACCCTTTACTTATAGGATTCGTGATTGACATAATTTTGTGTAAAAACTATACCCCAATCCTTTGTTTTTGAGTGTATAATTGTTTCGCTCTGTTACCTTCAAAAATGAATATAACCAAACTCCATGATTTTGTCAAATTATTTATATTTCTATCCTGTAGCTAATATAATATTTATAGCTAGCCTCTGTAGCTAATTTGAAACATATGTTTTGCACAGCCAAGATATTTTTATTCTATGTCCTTTAATGTCTACATAATAAAAAAGTGATACATGATACTTAAACCATAAATCTAAATGTCATATTAAATCGGGCTAGTGGGCGCGGCGGTGTGTGTGAGCGGCGCGGGCGCGAACCCTGTGATCAAGCACTGCGACATCAGCGACTGCGAGAACGTGGGGCTGTACGTGACGGACTACGCGCAGGGCGCCTACCAGGACAACGAGATCTCACGGAACGCGCTCGCCGGCATCTGGGTCAAGAACTTCGCCAACCCCATCATGCGCAGGAACCACATACACCACGGCAGGGATGTCGGTATATTCACCTTTGAAAATGGCTTGGTAAGTCTGAAACAACTATTTTGTGTGTGACCTCTTGATCTCCTTGCAAAGCCTTCTTCTTTGTTTTCCATACCTCCTAATTACGTTCACCATACCATAATATGTGGGGTGAAAGTCATTAGGAGTAGTTAAATAACCAAACTAGCTGTTGCTCGCGACTTCGTCCCCGTGGGTAGAAGATATAAGTTATGATTTAGGTATACCTGCCCGGTTTTTTTCACACTTTCCATTATATCTTTGCTTCTATTATGAGCGTGATGGTTTATAGCCTAAAGCCTTCCTCGATGAATGGTCTATTCAACACAAAAAGAATTTTTCAATTTGGACCAGTAGTTCCTGAGATTAGCGCGTTCAAACAAACAAACAAACAAACTCTTCAGCTTTATATATTAGTATAGATATATAGATATTATTTGGTGTGACTGTCACACCACCACACTTTCGTGTTCAGGTGGTAATAGTCTTTGTTGATTATCACATTGTTTATACTAGTACTTTTTTTACGTTTTGGGATAATTTATGTATAGTACGATTTTTAATTATAAAATTTTATTAAAAAATTATAATATGCATTATACATACATCGTATCATACATTTACAATATAGCATACTTATAATCTTTTTTATTATTATGTATTAAGAGACTAATACTAGTCATAAAATATTTGCAGGGCTATTTCGAAGCAAACGACATCCACAACAACAGAATTGCTGGTTTCGAAGTGAAAGCCGGCGCAAATCCCACCGTAGTCCACTGCGAGATCCACCACGGTCAGACAGGCGGCATATACGTCCACGAGTCAGGCCTAGGCCAGTTTATAGATAACAAAATACACTCTAACAATTTTGCTGGAGTCTGGATCACGTCCAATAGTAACCCTACGATTAGGCGCAATGAAATATACAATGGCCATCAAGGCGGAGTGTATATATTTGGGGAAGGACGCGGTTTGATTGAGCACAATAATATTTATGGAAACGCTTTAGCTGGTATACAGGTAAGCCATCATAATCCTTGTTTGTTGTTGATTTTTTTCATCGTAAATAACATCCTACTAAATCCTATTCAGAGCTAAAGACTTGTTCATTTTATTGATTTTTGGAGTAAATTACATCACTTGCTAATTTTATTAACCTATCTCACCAAATTATTCATATTATTTTTAATCTATTACCAACCTCTTACCTCTATTATTTGGCTTTGTTATTGTAAATGAAGATGTATTACATTTGTTGACGACTTTTTCCCTTTATTATTAATTACACTATTAAACTAAACTCTTGTTGGTGTCTTCTATATCAGTAGTACCATTGAAGTGCAATCTTGGATCACCATGTACCTGACACGCCATTACAACCAACTCAACAGACCTCCAAGGTACTAAGCATCACAACTAGTACTATGTCACTTATTAAATATGACCTCTCCATTACAGATACGTACAAACAGTGACCCAATAGTTAGGCACAACAAAATCCACCATGGGCAACATGGCGGCATCTACGTACATGAAAAGGGCCAAGGGCTTATAGAAGAAAATGAAGTGTACGCGAATACGCTAGCCGGTGTCTGGATCACGACGGGTTCAACGCCCGTCCTGAGGCGCAACCGTATACATTCGGGGAAACAGGTATGTCTTGTGGAACTTGCGAGTTATTGTAGTATAGATGATATCAAGAGTTTATTTACTTTATTAATTGATCAAAATGACCTAGAATCAGAAAATCTGTGAACCAAATCTGGTTATGATACATGTAACACCGTTTTTAGCTGGGCGGTTACTAAGGATTGTTAAATAATAAATACCAATATTTAATGTCCCATAGGTCGGAGTATACTTCTACGACAACGGCCATGGAAAATTAGAAGACAACGACATTTTCAACCATTTGTACTCGGGCGTTCAGATACGGACGGGTAGCAACCCCGTGATCCGAGGCAACAAGATATGGGGCGGCCAGAACGGCGGTGTTCTAGTGTACAACGGGGGGCTCGGCCTTCTAGAACAGAACGAGATCTTCGATAACGCCATGGCCGGAGTGTGGATAAAGACTGACTCCAACCCTACGCTCAAGCGGAATAAAATATTCGATGGGCGCGACGGGGGTATTTGTATTTTTAATGGGGGAAGGTGAGTGTTGTAATGTTCTTGTTCGTGTTGTTATTAAGAGCTGCTTTGTTCATTGTGACTTTCATTCTTGTTTCTTTTTCTGAAATTCTGTTATACTATTCGAATGTTAATGGAAAATTAATGCATGATTGTAACTTTTTAAATTGAGCGTAATGAATGGCGCGTTGCTGCGATTTCGATTTATTCAGTCACCAAAATGTAGTTTCATATTTAAATGTATTTTAACAATAAAAGATTGTTCATTATTGACAACTACTTATAAACAGCCCAATTTACTTCTTTCGCTTGTATTGTCGTATGTATTCGTTCTCTCTTCTTTATTTGTACGATAATTCATGTAAATTATTCATATAATTCATTTACTTTTTCTATTCTGTCCAGGGCGTTCTCGAGGAGAACGATATATTTCGTAACGCGCAAGCGGGCGTGTTAATATCGACGCAGAGCCACCCGGTGCTGCGACGTAACCGCATCTTCGACGGTCTCGCCGCCGGCGTCGAGATCACTAACAATGCCACTGCCACATTGGAACATAACCAGATTTTTAATAATAGATTTGGAGGTGAGTTAATTGGAATTTTATTAGAATTGCATACATGCTATTTTGTGTTTTTCTGACGCAATTGCCTTTTTTGACAGCTAACTAATTCAATCATAAGCAAGCAAAAAATCTTAACTCTTTAGTAAAAAATGCACATTTTGGAGCAACAAAACTTTTATTACTTAGCTATATTTGCAACTGAATAAAAATAACCAATTTGCTTTGCTCCAGGTCTATGTCTCGCGTCGGGAGTGTCGCCGCTGGTACGAGGTAACAAGATCTTCAGCAACCAGGACGCGGTCGAGAAGGCCGTGGGCGGCGGACAGTGCCTATACAAAATCTCATCTTACACTTCCTTTCCCATGCACGACTTTTACAGGTAGGTTATCATAACAGTTTCTAGAAGTTCCTAATCGACTTGTCATATAAATAATAGATGGCATGTGGTCTTGCCTTTTTAAAGATAAAAATGGTTTTAAGTACGCTGATTAAGACGCGAATAAAAAAAAACAGACTTTTATGGATCTGTATTCGAGTATGGGATGCCGTTGTGGCGTCGCGGTTCTGTGAACGGATTTGCATGATCGAGTTTGCAGGTTCGAACCCCATGCAGGCAAGTACCAATATGACTTTTTTAAAGTTATATGTACTTTGTGAAAGCACCAGGATTACAAATATTTTGATCATGGTGAGCAAGTATGGTGATAATCAGCCTTTGCCAACATTAGGGAAGGTTGTTATTATATCTTAGAGTAAATAGGTGTACGGCGATACAGTATAATGTATATTGTATATTATCTTTTTCTCATATAATATTTTTTCAAATTTTCTTTTTAAAATTCTTTATTTTGTGATTCTAGGTGCCAGACGTGTAACACGACCGACCGCAACGCAATTTGTGTCAATTGCATCAAAACGTGCCATTCCGGACACGACGTAGAATTTATTCGCCATGACAGGTAGGTGACGGGCCATATTTGATTTTACTTCGAATAGAATATCTCGCAGTTGTCGTATGTCGATACCTAACGCTCGTTGTGTGTGGTCCGTCAGATTCTTCTGCGACTGCGGCGCGGGTACGCTGTCCAACCAGTGCCAGCTGCAGGGCGAGCCCACGCAGGACACGGACACGCTGTACGACTCGGCCGCGCCCATGGAGTCGCACACGCTCATGGTGAACTGAGCTGCCATACCCACCGCCCGCGACAAGGAAATCAGTATTCGTCGGAAAACTATTTTCTTTTTATTTATTTTTAGGTGTTATTCGCCGCCAATTATATTGTAGTTATTTGTCTCCGCGAGTCGCGACTCGCCCTCTTCTAGTTCAATTATTTTTATTATCTAAAACTTGTATTGTATATTCTCGTTAGGGAGTCGCTGCCAGTGTGCACATGTGTAACCGGCCGGTAATGTATTTTCATCTTTGTACTTTATAGTTGACGAAACTAATCATATTTCGGACATTGTTACGCTATCTGTATATGTAGGGAGTTTTTTTAATCATCGGTACTTAATAATTATTGTATTTTGTCAAGTAGTATCATGCATTCCCAAATTGTAATCGTAAACCATAATAACGAGAGATCACATTGATATTTAGAATAATGTTATTCGTTTTATAAGATGTACTGGTAGTAGCTTATATATTATAGTATCTACTAGTTTCATAATCATGGGGAAGTAAATTAGTTTTTGTTTCTTCAAAAAAAATGGTATGATATTTAGTTATGTAATAATTGTCGATCCAGCGACTGTGGCAGTCAGGACAACTTTGTAATATAATGAATCCATATAATTTTAACTTTTTGACTATACTATTTCATTTTTATTTGGGGCATTTATTCCTTAGCTCTCCTGACAATAAAGTTAATTGGTCAGATGTTTTAGTTAATAAAGATATTTGTACTTGAGTTTGGTTGGTGTAGTGGCGTGGGAGCTCGCCGTGGCCAGACGAGTGTTGCGGACGCATGGCGCGGCGCATTTATTAATCTCTCGTTTAGGAGTCTGCCTCGCCTAACTATTTTGGCGCTCCTAATGCGCTTTGTAAATATTTATGTCACACAATAATCGAAAAAATGTAGTAATTAATGTATTTGTATCATTATATTTTTATTATTGATCACAACATGTATGTTTAATTATGGAATTACGTACGTTATGCTCAGTCGGAGAGCGTGGCGGCCGCGCTTGATGTAAAGAGCACCTTTGCCTGTGAGCTGTGAGCCAGTAGATAGTCCGGAAATATCATAAGCCGCCTACGCGGCCGTTAGTGTATATTAAGATGCAAATTAAGAACGAATGTGCGTATTTAATTGGAAAAGATCTTAGGTACAATTGATATTTTATTATATTGTTAATTTAAATTTGGTATTGATATCGATCGAGAAGCAATGTTAGGAACTGGAATGAGCCGTGCGTGAGCGGCCAGAGTGCTGATAGTGATAAGTTAGCCAATAAGCTATAATGAAACCTAAATTACTCAGTAATCACTATTGCAAGTTTCGAATTGTTAAATCGTCTCTCCATAGCACGGTATGTTCTGAATCTGCTTTTTTATAATCCTCAAATCTGTGATCATCGCTAAATGTATAAGTGAAAATATTTTAGTTGAAACCCCACATACAGTATAAACTACGACTTATGTTATTATTATCTAAAGAATTCAAAATCATTCAATTTTTGTGTCAAATATAACGGGAAATTTGTTGTGGCGCCGATGCTTTTATATATTTGAACGTGAAAATTGTTATTTATTGAATTGTGTCCTTAATTTATTGAATTGAAAACTGGATATTTTGTTTATACACGAAAAAAACCACTGTAAAATCCGTGATATACATCATATAATATTATAATTGGAATTTTATTTTACTTACTACTACCCTTTGCCATTCAGAATCTACAAACTAGTTTACCTCAATAGGTATTCATATTTTGAAGACACGATTGAATGAGTGCACACAAATGATTATGTTGTTTGCAATTAAATAATAATACATCAAATCGTCCTCCATAATAAATAAGGTCTCACCAGCATCAGTTTGTTTATTATTTTCTATATAATTAACGCTGGAAGCTATCAAAGGAGCAGATCCTATTTGTTTTTATACGGATCTTACTCAATGTAACAGAAAGCTAAGTTGCGGCTCAATCAATTAAATTCTGCAGTAGAAATCGTAAGTTACGAGCATGACTAATAAAATTACAGGATGCCAGACCAACTACAATGAAATGTATCAATGTTGCGCAGTAATGAGGTTTTCATAAACGACGTTAACTCTCCAGTCTTGCCATTCACATCTCAAGAGAGCAGCTGCTCTTGTGCGCTCATTATGACATTTTGGACTAAAAAGTACAGTCAGTGACACACAAGTCATAAATTAAAAGTATAGAAACAAATATTTATTCGAGAAAGTTTGGGTCGGGACATGCACTATTACTATGCATCGTATTCAAATGTAGAAAAATCTTTGGTAACGGCATCCTATTCGAAATCTTAAGCGCCTGCGCTGATTCATCTATAAAGACGTTCAGGGCGGCAAGCCGGCGATGCTATGTTCAAGGTGGGGATCGAACCCGCAACACGTCAAACACAGTTATTATTGCGTAGATGTTGATACCTTCATCACTCTACATCCGTGGAGGAAAAACGTTAAAAAAATTGCGAGGATGTTCTCTCCTACATCAACAATGTTATAGATAAGTGAAATGCAACCAGTTTTTTTGATCGATTTAATATAATCATGACTAATTAAATTAGATTTATATTTACACATGGCCACTTGTTATAATACTTTTACTAATCCAGTATTTACTAACATAACAAAATCAAATTACTCATCGGTACATAAATAGAAATCAAATGATATTGATTTATTAATTAATATCTTAAACACGTTGCTTTAGTCGTGGAGATCGTCGTCTCGGAGATACGTGAACACCTTTGAGTGGAGTGTTTACCTTTCTGCAATCATTGCTAAGGGCTGGCAGGCGGGAAGTCTTCGGAGTGCATAAAGGTTTCTTCAATACTGGTATTTGTGGGGTTTTCATCAACATGGATTGAGGAGAAACGACAGTTTTAACAGGCGGCGTCGTTTTCCTCGCATTTCGCCAGCTATTCACGTCATCTTTACTAGGAACGTTCAAGCGATAGGATTTGGAGGGCACGCTCGACGGCAGTTCCACGTTTCTGTTAACCCTGACTGGAATACTTGGGGAAACGACGGTTTTGCACTTTAGGTTTAACGTGCGCCACACTTCTTTGTGGTTTGGTTTGTTGAGTACTAATCCTTGGCCTTCTGGCGAAACCGTTGTGAGCAGCTTTATCGTGTCGTTCTGAAGACTTATCAGAGCTCGACTCAAAGAGTTTAGCTTTAGCGAGAACGGCGCCAGCGTTCTGCCGTCGTAGCTTATTTACTGATGGTCTCCCAGAATGACTAGTTTTCTCCACTTCTCCAGTCTTATCCATAAAGAAAGCAGCGGCACTGCGCCATTTTTGATGTGACTGAGGACTCGGTTTACGATTTCTATGGGTAATGTTCTGGTAGCAAGCCGTCTCGGAATCATTTGATTTGGCGCTAGAATTGAAGGTGTTGTTCATTGAGGTTTCGGAAGTTGTGTTGTCCCAACTGTTGTTTACTGTAATATTGAGGATCTACGAGCAGGTATTCTGCTTACAAGTTTCTCTGTACTATAATCGTTCACACTCACTCGTTTCCGTAAGCGATACTTTTGACTTGCTGACGAAACGTTGTTTATCTCTGATGCAGACGCGTCCCATTCATCTGCGGGAGGTTTTTGAGACTCTAAATTTGATTTTGCAGCACTGCTCCTATCTCTACGATTCATACCCACGTATGGATAAAATCTATCATGTTGTGACTAGACTGCTGTGACTGGGAGGAAACATTCCAAGACTTATGTCTTACGATTTTCGTAATATTTTCTTTGGACCGTCGTCGTATTGAGCCGATTTTTCGCGCACTAGGCGACCGTATAATCTTGGCTTCTTCGTTTGGCCTTATTTTCAGTTCTTTGCTCAGTCTCCTTGCTAAGTGGTCCGAGGTGGGGCAGTGTAACATCGCAACTTCCTCTAATGTTTGTTCATAAACATTTTGTACTTGTTGTAGAGGCTGTACTCTCGGTATGACGTCAGTGAACTCTCTGGAGAGTCTGTTTTCGATGGCGGAGACTCTGCTCTTGATCTCTTCGTATTCTTGTTTAGAGATCCTCACATAATCTTTATCTGACTGCTTCATATCCGGAGACAGGTCAATAGTGTCGTGTGCGCTGAACAAATTTTCGGAGGAAGTTATCAAATCTTCACTGCTGAGGCTCGTTTCAGAGTTTTTATGTGAACTGAAGTCTCTGTTGATGATTGGAGTACTCCGTGCGTCCATTAGGCTAAGTCTTAAACGTTTTCTTTCTAGACCCCTGAAAGTATAACAATAGGTGTTGTAATTCCTAGCAAAAAATAAACCTCTCGACAAATGTACGACAATATTATAATAAAAGCTGTATGACTTACATTTTCATAGGTGTAAATGACAATTCTTTCTGGGGAAGTCCTTTAGTGATTTCTTTCCTGCAAAACGCAAAACAAATTGTTATTCACCTGCACTTACGTTATTTATTAAACAAATAGTATCTTCATTGAACTTACTTAGTTTTTGTAGAAAGACCCTCGTATGTATCGAACTTCCGTTTGGCTGCAGACTTTGCTCAGTACTGGAGTCTTGCCGTTTTCGTTTACTGTCGCCGGCGTATTAACACTACCTGACACCATCTGCGAAGGCCATTTAGTACTCCTGGAAAACATAAATAAACAATTATTTTTTTATCAAAACATGCAAATACTTTTTATGTTGTTAATATTGAGCCACTTTAGCATGAGTTACTCAGTCTATTCTATTTCAAAATATTTTTTCGTTGAGACTAAACCATCAAACGAAAAGATGAAAAAGTCCTAGTTACATGTATGTACATTGGGACTCTCAGTGCAACTGCTCACATTCAACGGCTGACACGATGTTGTAACGCTGCGCCGTCGAAATATTTGACTGCCTATGCTTTTATGGCTAAAGAACCGATTAAAACTTGGGAAACTTGAATAATAAGAAGATAGGTCTTCTCATTGCCATTACAACTCACTTTCTATCACAAATTAAATCAAGTAAACTTACTATTTAATGAGCCACTGCGCCTTTTCTTCTTCCTCCTTGCAAGATATCCATCGGAATCGTCGTCGAGCTGCGTCATTAGCTCTTCAGTCAGCTTCCCAATGTGTTGCGAGTTCTCAATGAACATCTAGTTTTAAGATAACAAAGACTTTAGGTTAATAAAGATAATGGAACAATGAACTGCAAGAGAGTTTCCGGCCCAACAGAGACAGAGATTGGACTCGAAATAACAAGTTACATAATTATACTCCCAAGGAATCATGACAAACAAAGAAGTTGAAAGTCATAACTACTTTTGTTTTGTGGGTTCAAAATGAAATACTCTTTAATAATCACACATGTACATCTCATTTGTATCTTGGATTGAATATTAAATTTTGAGTAAGTAATGTAAGTATAAATGCCTACTTTCATTGTCATCATCATCATCTCAGCCTATAGCTGTCCACTGCTGAACACATTAATCAAATAAATTAGTAGTCAGTAACTCATATATTATTCACCTTAACAAGTGCAACATGGTGCTCCAGTCGCTGTGCAGAGGCTGCAGCCGGCAACGGCATAATACTGGGAGCCATCACTATGGCCAGGTTTGATGAGTCCATCAAGTTGTCCTTATGTTTGGATGCTAAGAAGTTAAGTAACTGGGAAACAAAATAACAATCTGTTACTCCATTGTAAATACAGTAAATTTATTGTCAATAACAAATTCTTACATAAGGTAAAGGTATATTATAGAGCAATCTATACTAATCTATACTAATATATAAAGCTAAAGAGTGTGTTTGTTTGTTTGAACGTGCTAATCTCAGGAACTACTGGTCTAAATTGAAAAATTCTTTTTGTGTTGTATAGACCATTTATCGAGGAAGGCTTTAGGCTATGAACCATCACGCTGCGACTAATAGGAGCGAAGATACAATGGAAAATGTGAAAAAGACAGGGCAGGTATAAATCATAACTTATATCTTCTACCCACAGGGACGAAGTCGACAGGCAACAGCTAGTAATACAATAATTCCTTTATCATGATATAAATAGAATCATACACAGGAACACAACATGTTTTCCTTATTGAAACCAGCTTGAAATAAATATAACTAATGATATTTTTTTCTGCACAGATATTCAACTTCTACAATTAAAATTCTAATCTGAATAGCAAGTTCTTTTATTAATAAACTCACCTCCATGATATAATGTAACAGATGAACATGTAATACTGGTAGTAATAGTAATGTGTGGAGAATAGCTTTCAGAGCATCTTCACCCGCAGTCAGTTTACATCGTAACAATAAGTCTTGGACCTCCGCACTGATCAGAGGTTCTGGTAAACATCGTAGGTATAGCTTAAGTACACTTGCCACATCTATAGGATGGTGACCCTCTGATACACAACCTCCGGCATCTAATAGTCTCTGGAAAATTAATATAAAGATTTCAGAATAGAGTCAGTCATACTTGAACAAAGAATGGCAGTACATAAGAATGTAAAGAACACTGATATCTGGTTACCTTTAGGAACTATTTATAAAAGAGAGAGAATCCGCCTATTAAATTCTCATAAGTCATAGGCTAGCCGACATGACACTTTTGGAGGGAAACAATCCCCATCAATTTAAAAACAAAGGTTTATCATATTACCTGTGCATTTAATGCATTATCTTGAATTAACATTACCTTGATATCTTTTTGTCGGTTTTGAGAACCTGCTTTACGGAATAATCCTTCAACATGAGCGTTTGAACGGAGCACTGAGGACATCTCAGACACAACTAGAGGAACACTCAATGTACTGCCACAACATATAACACTGCACGATGGAACTTTTGCTAATGGTGCTCCGAATACTGTTTTATGATCCTAAAATAAAAACGAGTATAATTAATTGACAAATCATCACTTTTGTAGCCATTTCTAAAACAGGAAATGAGATTCCACCCACTTTTACACTTTTCATTATAATCTTTTTCAGACGATGTTTCAAGCCCGCCTTTTTCAGTTCCCCGACGATAATTGATTGCAGTTTTCCATGATTTATTCCGTCTGATATTAACATTTTGTTTATTTATATTTATTCTCTATTTCAGATTTCTACCGGAGTATGTTTCAAATCCGCCATCAGTAAATTCGTTAAATGTCGTTCCGTTTTTCTAGTTCGTGTCAAACATATCCAAACTTCAAAATCTCAAGTTCTCCATTTAGTTTATATTTTTATGATAAGGAAAAAAAAAGTATATAAATTTATTGAATTTTGATTCTCTTCAACAAAATGACTCTTAATTTAACTACAAAAATTTGTCTTCAGAAGCCAAGATGCATGTAATGGAACACAAAACGTTCTAAAACGATGGAAACGGTTTTGGAAAATCTTAAGTGGGTATATTTTTTTGTAAAGTAGAAAAAAATACTGGCTAGAACCTAACGGCCTATACTAACGGCAAACACTTACGTATATATATACGTAGCGCACATAGTATAAAAATAATTTATTAAAATTTTCATTGAGCGCCAGGAATTAGAATCAGTTTCGAAACGGAACTCTTTAAGTCACGAACGTGTTCCAGGTCAGAAACAAAGTGCAAACCAAAATTTAAACATACTCAGAACAACAACAAGCCTTAGAAAGAAGTAGCACGATTCGTTCGTAGAAAGTCAAATAATAATAATAATAATAATATCTTTATTTCGAACCAGAGTCCATATTTAGAAATACAATTTAAATACTGTTAAGGAACACATTAACTCACTTAACGCTAAAAACAAGAATCGACGGTTTTTGTATAGCCATCCAGTGCCTCATGATATCATTATTTATGTCCTGAGATACAACGGCCAGAAAACTGTTAGCGCCATCCCTCACCCGCCGCAATAGGGATGCAATTCTTTTTCGCCTTATGGCAAAAAAGTCGTCTATACGAGCCTCTGCGAACATCCCCGAAGCGCTGCAGAAGCGAGGTAGACCCAACAGCATCCTGTATCCGTTATTATACTGGACCCGTAAGGCACTGTAGGCCTTCTGCGTTATACTTGACCCATAGGCTGCACGTGTAAAAAGATTGACAGTACGCTTTTGAATAGCGTGTTTTTAAATTGGTTTTGAACAACGTGCAAACCTACGAGCCAGCATATTGCATCGAACGACAGTGCCCTACGTTCCCTCTCCAGATCCATATCATCACTCAGACTATCTACGACCCAGTGACCCAAGTACTTAAATTGTTTGACCATGTTAGTGGTGATCCATTTAAGTAGGACTGGTGGAACGTCAACTTTTAGTGCCCGCAAAAAGCATTAATTCACTTTTTTAATATTGTACTTGAGCCATGAGCCGCCGCATATGCTTCACAAATTCGAATCAATTGTTCAATGCACTGATCGAAGGACTAGCAAAACCATGTCATCTGCGTAGCTAATATTATTGTCGTGTTTCCATTGATGGAACACCCAACATTGGCTTTGCTGAGTTCAACGATCAGCCCATTAATATACAGATTAAACAATTTTGGCGAGGTTATACCCCCCTGCCTGACTCCGCAATCTAATCTATACTCGTCAGAATATGAGTCTGCCCACCTCACAACATTCATTTGATTGC
>NW_020799884.1:0-39320 GCF_003590095.1 Trichoplusia ni
TAAATGAATGATGCTTACCCATTTATGTAGGTGAGACCGGCGCTCCTTAGCCAGGCTCATGGCGTGGTACTTAGGCCTCTTTCATGTCATGGCCGTGTATGATGACATTGGCTCCATAAGAGCGACACTTTTGGATTTTCATAATCGGAGCTACGTTGGGCATCACCACGGTTGCAGGGATGTTGAGGTTGTTGGCATGGAAACTCAGCGCCTGCGAGTGATTCCCAGAGAAGCAGAAATCACACCGCGAGCTTTGGTCTCCTTATTTAAAAGCAGAAGAGCATTTCGTGCACCACGCTCTTTGAAACTGCAATATAAGTTTCAGGTCAGTTTTGAAAGTGAAGCACGAGAAACGCTTATTAATGTATGTTTACCGACCTGCCAGTATGTTGCAGGAAATCATTCTTGAGATAAATTTCCATTCCAAAAGTCGTAGACATGTGAGATTTCTGAAAATGAGTTAAATTAATTTTATCCAACATGGAAATACTCTACACAAACACACCTTTACAGGTAGAAAAAGAACTTACCACGCAAGGCGTTTTCACTATCTCACTTTGAATCCTAAAAGCAGCTGCCGAAACATCTTCAAATGAAATTCTCTGTGGTTTTTCTTTATCACACATAGGATCATACTCGATCGTCTGGAACACCATGATTATATTTTTACGATATAAATACTAAAACATAACTAAATCTAATCCGACGCTAGGCCTCGATCCACCCTGGTTTCTCTCAGAGGAATGAGTGTTTTGCGCCGTTATCACAGAATAAAAGCGCTAATTATTATATGATGAAGGTTAAAGGTGATATTGTAGTCATGATGGAATAAGCCTTGTCTATCGACGTATTAGGCCAGTAGGTGGGCACATATCAGTAGAAAAGTAGATACTCACTGCGGGTCCGAGCTTGTAACGTTCCATTTAGATATCTGTTATTTATTGGAACCAGTTGAAGCAAATGAGCGACTGCAAATCAGTGGGCCCAACTAAGTAATGATTCGGTTATCTTTAGTTTATTTAAAGTTTTGCAAGATTATGTATTGATAACATTATTATGTTTTTATAATGTTAATTAGTGTCGAAATTATTTTACGCAGTGCACATAACTGTTTAGGTATTTACTTACACACTTACAGGTTATGATTTAAAAATCTTCCATTTCATTTTGTGAATCATACATACTTGGCCAAAACCTTAACTTAAGCTCTTTCACGTGCTTCGCTGGTTAATATTATGCTACGCGTAATAAACGTGTACGCTTCAAAGCAAGGAACTAAACGCGTTGCGATCTGGCAATATTTTTATGTCACTGTCAAAAGTGTCAGCGAATAGCGTTGTGAGGTTATTTTACGATTGTTGTAACAACAACTTCGAATAAAGATATAAACGTAAGCTTACAGGAATTAATTTTACAGTTTCATATTATTGGTATATTAAAGGAAGATGCCTTACGCTAATCAACCTTCTGTACACATTACAGAATTAACAGATGATAATGTTAAATTTATTGTTGAAGACACCGAACTTAGCGTCGCTAATAGTATGCGGAGAGTGTTTATAGCCGAAACGCCGACAATGGCAATCGATTGGGTGCAATTAGAAGCAAATTCGACAGTACTTAGTGACGAGTTCCTCGCGCATCGCATTGGTCTAATTCCGCTCATATCAGACGATGTGGTGGACAAAATTCGTTACTCAAGAGATTGTATGTGCGCCGACTTCTGTTCAGAATGCAGCGTTGAGTTCACACTGGACGTGAAGTGCACAGGCGACCAAACAAGGCACGTGACCACAGCAGACCTGAAGTCGAGCGACCCACGAGTGGTGCCAGTGACGTCACGACACCGGGACGAAGACCAGGCAGACTACGGTGAAACTGATGAGATTTTAATTATAAAGCTGCGTAAAGGACAAGAGTTGAAGTTGAGAGCATATGCAAAAAAAGGATTTGGCAAGGAACATGCTAAATGGAACCCCACAGCAGGCGTGTCCTTTGAATATGACCCTGATAACATAATGAGACACACATTATACCCTAAACCTGACGAGTGGCCTAAGAGTGAGCACACCGAGCTGGATGAAGACCAGTTTGAAGCAGAGTTCAATTGGGAAGCTAAACCAAACAAATTCTTTTACAATGTGGAGTCGTCCGGAGCACTCAAACCAGAGAATATTGTCCTCATGGGTATAGTGGTGTTGAAGAATAAGCTTCTAAACTTACAAGTACAGTTAGCACAGGAAGCTCAAAATGATGCATTAGCTATTAATTAGATTATGTTTAGTTATAATAAAGATGGTATTAATATAATCTATGTTTCATTTAAAATTTCTTAGTGACTTACTGATGAGGCACGTAGATACCTATTCATGATGTCTGGTTATTGATACTAAATATCTGCTGTGATTTCCTGTGCCACGTGTTAGAACATTGACTGTCATTAAGCAACTGCATTAGTGCAAGGAATTGACACTTGCATCATAATGTTCAAGAAGGCAATTATATTTAACCTCTTTTGAGTGAATGTAAGTTGTTCAAACCAAACATCTTGTCAAGTGTATCTTGAAACATCCAGTACGTTTTCAAATAATAAATCATTGGTTTGTTAAATTTTATGACTAGAGACAAACTTTTGTTACTTATTATTCATTTTTTAGTTTTTACTGCCAATCAAGATAAACCGGCTCTTATTCGGCTGCTTACCATAAGCTTGGTTTGAACATGGTCTGAAACAAGTATAGAATTATCAATTTACTTCGAAGGTCGTAAAACGTAGGTTAACGATTTTCATGTTTCCTGCTATTTAATAGGGTCCACGCAGACTGAAACTTATTTCGCATTCGCGCGTCAAAATAAGTTTATTAGTGGTGTCGTAATGAGCCAAATTAAAGAAAATATTCTAATTTACATCTTACTAGATAGGATTTCATATTTTTGTGTACGATTTTTATTATTAGTTTTTAACTTTTTAGTTTTGTAGATGGCGTAGTTACCAACAACAACAACACTTCGGGGCTCTTCTCTTTCTAAATCATCTAAGTTATAGACTTTCTAATAAGTTTATTAACATTAAAAAATGGTTTAAATACAATACAGTAGTTCAATTCTCACAGGCAGATCATAAAATGTATACAATTAGTCTTCTAACGAAAACCATATAAAATAGGTATTTATTAAATATTCAATACATAGGTACTCTATCAACAAGTTAGAAAATCTATGCTAAAAAACACTAATGAGTTTCGTAAACGCTTTTGGCAGAAAAGACGTATGTTTTAAGTTTATCAAGAACAGGAAAAATACACCCATCATCAACAAAATGCAAAATTGCAAAAATTTCTGTGCACTGTAAATTAAATGAAGATAGAAAATATAAAAAAAGAACATTGAATTTTATTTTATTTTTCTGCAACAATTTTAGACGGTCGTCCTTGAAAAATGGCTCAAGTAAATGAAATAGAACCAACGTGGAACATCCTCGGCGACAGTTTCCCCAAACAATACGAAGTACCTGAGGTATGATCGGACGGTATAAGCCACTCAGAGCACCGTTAGTTTAAATTGTAGAAACATAATTATCACATACATAAGCCTTTCCTATCTACCTTTTCCACTTATCATATAGATTGCTAAATTCCCAAATATCCAAGTATTAATTTCGAAATCACCCTTACTCCTTCATTGATATCTAGGAAGTTGAAAAGAAACCTAAAGCGGAAAATATAAGCAAAATCAAGCTAAAGCTGCAGGACATACAGGATGCTCATAATAGGATCAAGAGCGACGTCGTATTTACACCAGTAATCGTAAGTACTAGAAAGTGCTTCCGCGATTGTCTGTGAAGACATAGATCATATTTTAATAATTAATATTTTTTTAGGAAGCTAAATATGTAGGAAAAAACTTTTGTAATGTTTTCTTGAAATGCGAGAATTTACAGAACACAGGAAGGTACGTAAATTGATTTATTACATGTTATTATTTACTCCTAGCTTTATAGAAAAGAAAAGACTTACTATAATTTAACTATTACAGTTTCAAAGCACGTGGAGCTTGTAATATACTGTCCAGCATGTCGCCCTCAGACAAAAGCAAAGGTTGCACCGTCTCGGGTGGTAGAAACTACCTTAGCGCGATGACATACTACGGATTCAAGCAGTCAGTGCCTATCAACGTGATAGTACCGAAGGATTGTCCTCTGGTCGACAAACACACGTACAAGGAGAACTTCGCGATTGTGAAAGTTCACGGCAATGATCTGAACGACGCCAGCCTGCATGCACTCACTTACTGTGACGAAATTGGTTCCAATTATGTTCACGGGTAATATTTCGTGGTATTCCCCCCTACAATTAAATTTCTTGGGTGCATTTTTTAAATGAGTTACATTTGAGTCACTTTTATAAGTTTATTTATGAATGAATTGTGTAGGTTGACCGCTTGGACCTGATTGCGGGCTACGGCACTCTAGGGTTGGAATTACTTACTCAGATGGACAAGATGGATGCTATATTATGTCCGGTCGGCAGTGGCGGCCTTGTGGCCAGCCTCGTACTGGCTGTCAAGAGTCTAAAGCCTAATTGTTTAATTTACGTAAGTGCAATTTACATAGAAAATAAATACTGCGGTTTTATACCACCCATTACCATCCACTTTTTATCGATCTCTTATTTGCTTGATTTCACGTTTTTGCCAGGGCGTTGAATGTTCGGCGGCTCCTACAATGACTAAAGCGCTCCAAGAAAAGAAGCCAGTTATGATACAACTAAACCCGACCATCGCTGACAGTCTCAGTACCATCATAGCCAGTAATAACGCTTTCAACATTGTAAGAGGATACTTGGACAGAATGGTTTGCCTTTTAACATCTCACTGTTGTCTTAAAAATGTATCAACTTACCACTTCCACTCATGTTAAACAATTTACTAATAGATAACAGTCGATGAAGTGTGGATATCGCGAGCCATGATCAACATTCTGGAACGAGAAAAGATGGTGGTGGAAGGTGCCGCTGCCTGTCCTGTCGCTGCGGTGATGGCTGGGAAGGTTCCGGAGCTACGCGGTAAAAAGTACGTTGGCATATATGAAGACCGCAGTTTGCTACTGCGTTCAGGCCTTAACTAGCTCTAGTCAGAGCACGATAGTTGACTGTGGGGCTACCACCACTCTTTAAAGTATTATCTAGTTTACGGTTGGCCTACAAGGTGTAAAGCGTCGCCTTTTTTCCAATATCATATTTCGATATCAAAATATTTATCCATATACTTGGCATGCTTCCATCGTTTCAGCATCGGTGTGCGTATTATCTGGCGGCAACATCAACAGCAGTCGCATGTCACGGGTGATCGACCGCGGCATGGCGGCGGAGGGCCGCCTCGTCAAGTTCAGCGTGGCGCTGCCCGACGTGCGGGCGCCATGGCCAAGCTGCTGGCGAAGGTCACGGACAACGGCGCCGACGTCAAGAGCTTCGTACCCGAACGGGCGTGATGAGAAGAGATATCTTTACAGTTTCTGTAACCAAACTTATGACCTCCCTATATTAACCAAAAAGTGCCAAACGCATCGGTTTTGTTGATTTCAAATAAATTGTTCAACGTTACGTTTCGTAAGAAAATGGCACAGTCATGATTCTTTAACGTAAATCCGCTACCTAATCTCGGCCAACTTTTATTTAATATCTAAACGCTTTCAGGTAAATATGCTGATTGAAACAAGCGACATACATCACGCCAAGGGATTTAGAAAGAAATTACTCAAGGACTACCCTCACTCGCACTTTATTATGTTATAGCTGATCTGATACTTCCGTTGGTTTCGTACCCGTCTGTAAATGTTACCTACACGCCATCACTTTTCATTAAAATATTACAATAAATTATTCCTACAATACCCCAGTGTACTTATTTCTATATCCAATCCACATATTACTCATATTCCTACTCATTCTTCGAAGTAAACGACTTTCGTTATGTAGATACTCATATTGTATATACAAGTAGATATTATCTACTTAACTCATATTGCATTTGTGTACCCAAGCGCTAAGTTGTTTATTACAACGCTGCACCCGACCTTTTGTTGATGATGCACAGAACACTCTCCTACCTTGGTATATCAGGGGGTTGATGCCAACTGTTAAAGTTACACGGTTACAGTAGTGCGAGCTTAATAGCGCACTGTATCGAGCAATGCCTCTTCCACAAAGCAGTAATACCTATTCTATAATCAGCTGTTAGTATTGGTCCTTAGAATTTATCTAATTACGTACAAAACCTAGGTTCACGGTCTCGATGCCAGCATTTTATCCAAGTTCGATTGTAACCCATCCTCTTTCGTGATCCGCGAACTTTTGTCTTCTGTTGCCTTTTGCCAATCCATTATGACATTACATTTATCAACCTAAAAAGGTTCTAGGTATATAAAATGTGAGAAATATCAAAATAATTGGAATATTTTGCTAAATTCTAAATTCTTGCCTTCATTTATCGTTAAGAAAACATTTATAATGGTGAGTTCGTTGTTAATGAAAATTAAAGATACGAGGATTGATAAAAGAACATACCCTCACAATAATTTCCTACGCCATATAATATGTCGTGTTCTCAATAATTTAATTATTTTCACCAACATGGATTGCTATTTATTTGTAGGATGAAACGTTAATTAAAGATGACCGTCCGCATGTGTTGTCATTTAATGAAATCAAACAGGCTGCGGAGAGAATAGAAGGTGGTATCATTCACACACCACTTTGCGTGAGTTATCTACAGTTAATTTGAATTGTTTGCGTTTAAGTATCTATTCGTTCCTCAGAAAAGATTTAAAATGACAATTACATTTTCAGGAAGCAAAGATCAGCAAATACATGGACTACAACATTTATTTGAAATGTGAAAACTTGCAATACAGTGGAAGGTAAAAATAGTTATATCACTAGTCATATCACACCAGAGGGCCTGCCACAAGTCACAACCCCTGTCGCAACTTTTATTGCGTGTTTGCGACGCATATTCTTACCTTAATGTCTCAATTTTGTACAATTCGTCCTTATGTATTTCTGGGTCACAAGCACGTAATAAAAGTTATTTTCTTCTTTTTTCTTTCTTTTAGAAGAGAGACACCGCCATACGAAGAGTAGTGCGCTGGCACACTTTTACAACCGCATTAATATAACGTTAATATGTGGCAGTACGCCTCCAAGGTTTGCATAATAAATTGTCCCATTTCTTTCAGTTGCGCGGAGCGAGGCATCCGTAACGCAATGTTGGCGTACGGAGTGGCGGGCAGTGAGCGCGGCATTATTGTGCCCTCTCATGGGAACATGGCGCTAGGCGCTGCCTACCAGGGCAGTACTCTAGGCGTCCCGGTAAGTACCTATTTGTAATACTAACAGGCTACACCCAGCTAAACCTAGGTAGCCTAACAGGTTGCATAAATTGTTGTTCTTTCAAATTGGATAATCATCAACGCCATTTCGCACTTAGCGGCTTATCCATGCTTGTGTAAACCATATCCTGACTGCCATAATGTTTGTCTGAAATATGTTCTCAGTTTGCAAAATGCTTTGAAGACCGCTTTTTGTCTACACAATCGCAGGTGACGGTGGTGTTACCAGAGCGCACTCCGCCGGCGCACGCGCAGCGCTGCTCCGAGCTCGGCGCCGATGTCGTGCTATGCGGGGACTCGCTCGACGACGCGATCACATACGCCAAGAAAGTGCACAGAGACAGCCGGCAAATATACATGGAGTAAGTAGTCACCTAATCTTTCAAACTAGGATACTTCCTTCGCACAGATAGCCGAGTAGTTGAGGTCACTACGCGGTGTGTATGTTTGTGAAAGCCGCCGCGACACAAGGATTACATTTCTTACTGCTCCTTATTTAAGCCTCATTTCTATCCTGCTTGTATGTAGAAGGAAGACAGATTTGAATTCGTTTCTCAAGCTGCTATATCATAGCATATTTTCAGGTCTGACGATCCTTTGGTGATGGCCGGCCTGGGCACGTTGGGGTTGGAGATCATCACGCAGCTGCCCGAAGCGGACGCGGTGATAGTCCCGGTGGGCTCCGGCGGGTTGCTGGCGAGCGTTCTCATCGCCTGCAAGAAACTTAAGTGCTCCTGTCTAGTTTATGTAAGCTATAACTTGCTGGTCAAGTCGGTCAGTATAACGAAAGTATTTGCCGTTGAGGCTGAGTGGCATCTCTCCTCGAACTATGGCTACCTTTACCACCACTGCATGCATGTTTCATATATGTAAGAAAACCTTATATCACCGACGATTCAGACATTAGGCTGTGGGGGCCGATGTTTTCAAATTTCATCGACGAACTAAAAGGAAGCACAATATCTACTTGAAGTCGAATAGTTCCTGCCACCTTAAATAGATATATTAAAAATGGAGGAATAATTTTAGGGGGCGGAGTGCTCGAAGGTGCCAAAAATGATGAAAGCGCTGCAGGCAGGGTACCCAGTACCGGTGAACGTTGTCCCGAACCTGAGCGAAGGACTTAACACCTCTATTGTGGGGGTTAATGCCTTTGCCACACTCAAGGGAAGACTAGATAGGATGGTGAGTGTACTATGAAATTCCTAGTATATTTGGTCTGTATTAGAATTTTTGCTCATACTTGTGGTCCAGGCGCTAAAAGGGTTCGAGTGCTCTTATTTATATGTGCCTATTTATCCTACTTAACACAATGCAAGTTATATAATAACTTTCGTGGGGTGGAATCATAATTAAAAGAAAACGGTTTACTCTCGTCTATTCACTCACGTTCTTAATCATGAGATAAAATTCGGTTTACTTGGCCATAAACCTTTGTTAAAAAAATAATGATGACTGTTCCAATCCTAAATTTCAGTTGTTAGTCGACGAAGTGTACATAGCGCGAGCCATGATATCGATGTTGGAGCGCGAGCGGCTGGTGGCGGACGGCGCCGGCGTGTGCGCCATCGCGGCTGTCATGCAAGGCCTCGCGCCAGAGCTCCGGGGAAAACGGTATTATTTATTGCCTACAAATGTTTCTACAACTATTTGTCTCCGGCGCGGCGGGGTTGTCAGAAAGGGTTACCGTGGCTCCGGTACAGGAAGAGTAAAGGAAAGATCATGGTTGTGTTTTGGTCAGGAGTCTGATACTCCCTTCCGCTCAACCCAAGACGGGAGGAGTAATTGAAATATGATAATTTCCCATCCGAAAAAAGGGCATCAGTGCTTCTTCCTTTACATTACGCACACAAAATTTTATCAAAATCGGTCGAGCATGGTCGGTCGAGATGTATCTTCTAAAAAATGACAGCTGCAAATGCATAACTGCTAAAATGTTGGCTTACAATAAAAAAACGCGTCAAAACCCGTATTAATTTATCACTTAATACATCATGAATTGTGCAGAGCGGTGTGCATAGTAAGCGGCGGCAACATCGACTCGGGCCGGCTGTCGCGCACGATCCAGCGCGGGCTGGGCTCGAGCGGGCGGCTCATGCGTTTCGCCGTGGCCGTGCCCGACCACCGAAGTGGGTTGGAGCACCTTGCCAAGGTCATATCAGACCAGAACGCCGTGCTCAAGAGCCTCGTCACCGAACAGATGTGGGTGCACAGCGATGTTACTACCACATGGGTAACCTATTCCCTTTTTTATTGGAATATCTAGAAATGACAGCTAACTAGTAGTAATTGTAGTAGACCTGTAGCCTTGGCAGTTATTCCATTACACATTTTAGGTATAAACTGTTTCACCAAAGCTTACTTAGTTTGGATGTGTATTTTGGTATTTTTAGTTACACAGATTTATTTTTACTTTACTAGGCTAATGTGGTGGTGGAAACAACAAATGAGGATCATGCTACGAATTTCAAAGAAAAGGTGCGAGATGTGTATCCATCTGCTAGATTTGCAGTCGCTGACCTCGACGAAAAGCACAAAATTTCAGTCCGATAAGGATTAGTCTATTTGTCTGAGCTGTCTTTACATAAAGTCAATTATTAAAAATCTTAAGTGTATAAGTTGCAAAGTGAAACTAAAATTGATGAGTGATGTGAATTGCAAATGTAAAACAAGGAGTTTAAAGTAAAAACTATGATTTTATGGATTTTTTTATTTTTTACTTATACATAATCTTATGCGACGGGGTCATCACCCTTGGTAGCCCTAGTGTAGATGACCTGTCCGTGGTGCTGGACTACTTGTTTGATTAAACCTGAAATAAACATTCTTCATTAGGTACACTGTGATGTAACAACAGCTAGAATAATTATTTAGTGTTTTGGTTCAGACTCAATATATCAGTTTGTAACTGTCATGGTTAATCCAGAAGAAAGAATCATCATATCAAAGTATAACATTTGCTCAATTATCACATTTTAAAAACAAAAGAATTTCAATGACTTGTAATTTGCTATAATTATATACAGATTAAAGATGACTTGAGACAGTAAATGCAACTATGGCCTAAAGGGAAATTATAAATAAAAATAAATAAATGGAGGCCTCAAATCCTGTTTGAAACAAATCATCAATAATTATTAAGATGTACAAGAACTAATAAGCTAATCAAGCAGCAGTATTATCTTATTTTCATAACATACAAATACACATAATAAAGATTGATCAATAACATAACCAAACAACTATAACAAGTTCAACCTTCAGCTGTTAATTTCACAAGTAACCTGACTCCTGAACAACAAATCATTAGAAATATTGAACAACTTACCCTTCTCCCTGAGCTCAATGAGTGCTCTCCTGGCGAGGGATCCCCTGACCTTCAGCCTCTCAGAGACGACGGCGGGTGTGATCAGCTTGTACTGGGGCACTTCCTTGTACAGTTTCTCATATGTGGGCTTGTCGAACAACACCTGATTGTTAAGCTTGTCACGAACTTTTCCTTTGGACCACTTCTGCAAAGTCAAAAAAAAATATCAAGAAATATCCACAAGTTTACTTTGAATCAAAAACTGCTAATAGATGCCATCAGCCTCAATATATCAGTTTTACTCTCACAGAATTCAAGCGGAAATGATAATCATATGGCAAAGTCAAAAAGCACATCAATTTAAAAAGGCTTGCTATTGTGTGACTTCTGTTATTTTACTGCTAAATCCCGCGTGCAGCAATACCTTGTATAAGTTATGATTCTTTATATATTCGATTTACACACGCACACATAACCTCACTTTTGTAACAACTAAATGTTTACCTTCTTCTTGGCTTTACCGCCACCGGATCCTTCCTTCTTCTTCTGTGTTTTCTGGGGCTGCTTGGCCGAAGCCTTCGTGTCCTTCTTGGGCGGCTGAAATTATTAACCATTGTTGAAAACAAGCTTCGCCACGAGGTATCATACTAATTGCTAAAGTTTCTATATGCTTTTGATCACTAAGCATGTCCGTAAATTATTTTATGAAATTTATAACGATATATTTTAATTTACAACAAATGATTTTATCAATTAATCACGAAATAATTGATGAAAATCGAAAATAATTGAGGAGACAGCGCACTCACTCACCATTTTGAAACCGGAAAGAAGGTTGATGAATACTGTCTATGGATTTCAAGCGTTTTGACGTTTACGTTCAGAATTGTCATATTACAAAAAAACCATGACTACATTTCACATCTTTCATCCTTCTAAAATCTGTTGTGAAGACATGCGAATACATAAATTTATGTAGGAAGTATGTGTTTATTTTATCTCAAAATGTACATGTCATTTTGTACTTTACGAAACTTAATTTACTGTAAACCATTTTTATACATTATTTGTATTATACTAGGTTTCGAATGTTTTAACGCGTTCATAACTTTGTTAATTTAATAAAAGCCATAGACAAATTATACAACGCATAATTTACCTTACTTAGATTTAGGACACACTATAATTGAATGTAATATAATGTTCAGGTATTCTTATTTCATTAAGTTTCCTTAATTATACAATTTACAACGCAACTCGGGCATGTAAAACACTTGCCTTCCTTTGAACTATAAACTGGTATAGTAAGATCTATCCGACATGTAAGATCTATCTATGCTGTCTTGTGAACTCATACTCTTTTCTTCCCGGCGACCACCTGGCGGCACCTTCCTAAGGCGCTGTACAGAAGTGGTCAAATTATACCACAAGACTCAAAGCACGTTAATGAACTATATTTATGATTTTAGTGGTTTTATAAAACCTTAAAAAATCATTTTACCAGAAACATCTTCACTAACGCACTAACGTAAACTCTTAAAAGCATGTCGAAAATGTCTGTGGTCTTCTTTTTCTTTCATCCGCGAGCAATGTTTATAAGATCATTTCTTCTCTTTCGCAGACACAATTTAAAATGAAACACAATAAAACCAATAAATTTGATTAAGCCTTTATTGAAAAAGAGAACCAGCTCCTGTTTACCTCAGTCCATTTAATGCCTATTTTTAATAACAATTATTTACATATAACATCAATAATTTATTTAGTGAAAGACTAGATTAATACAACTACATTTGTGTCTTCAGTGATTCGTAGTACGCCAACTCTTCCGGTGTAACAGACGGTCGAAATGATTCTACTGCGTGTAGTAATTCAGTAGCGCCTATAATAACAGAGTCTGGGCTTAATTCACTCTCTTTTACTGCACCTAGAACGAAACACATGGTTTTATGAACATAGCATTAAATAGTGGTAGCATTAATTTGAGATTATAAGAAAAAGAAAATAGTAAATATTAGTAATAATTTCGTTGGACAAGATTATAACAAGGATGATATCAAAAACTGACTGGGCCCAACAATCTCAATACTTCGGGAAATGATGTTTTAGATATTTTTTATGCAGTATCGTTTTCCAGTAGCACTTACCAGCGTGCAGCTTGGCCACGAGAGCGCGCACGGCGGCGGCGCGCGCGGTACTGACCACCTGCAGCAGGTCGGCGCCCGTGCAGCTGTCGGGCAGGGCCGCCGCCACGGCGCTCAGGTCCACCTCCTCACGAACCTTGTTACTGCACATACAGACATATAGTTAACTGGTGACTGTAATAATTTGGGCTACAGCATTGGATTTCGGCCAAGTAGCTGTAGTTCTTGATAGATATCGATAGATGGCGGTATGACATATCGCAAAACTTTTTTTTTCATACAAATCACATTAACAAAGGCTCCCAGACTCAGAACAAGCATTCACACAAATACTTGTCCTACGCGGAGATCGAACCCGCGACACGTCGCGCACATTGAATTTGGTGTGATGACGACAAACACTCGGCTATTCGTGCAGTCGTATATTTTGGCCCTCATGCACTCCGATCGACATAAAGTTAAGGCATGCAGTAAGATAACTTACTTTCTACAGAGTGCTTTAAGTACGCAAGTCTTCTCTTCGAGCCCGCAGTAGGGGCCCACATATATGAGCTTGTCCAGGCGGCCCGGTCGCAGCAGTGACTGCTCTAGTAAGTCCGGACGATTCGTAGCACCCATTATGAATACAAAACTCGTTGTATCTGCATCTGATGAGTTTTAAATTGAGTTCAGTTCAATGAAAAGAAGAAGAGGTAATCAAACTGGATAAGATAGATATTCGGCTTTAAAGGATTTCTGGGTCGCGCAAGTTATTAAATTGGCTGTCTACTATTAAATGATGTAACAACGGTTTACTCACGCGTATTTATCGGGGTAGCCCGACTAGTTTCGGACCCGAATGAATCAGTCTCACGATAGTTATTATAAAAATATGGCTGTCTACTGCTTAAACTAGAGTGACGCAGAGCAGAAAAACTTTAAAGAATTTACCAATAGGGTGGCACTGGAGAGGATTGTAGACTACTAATATCTTTATAATAAAAAAATATTTGTCTTGTTAAATATTTCTTAGTTTTTCTGTTCCGTTTCAATGGCTGGCAACCTTAGACTGGTTTCTAACAGTTGTCAGTGCTTACCTTCCCCGCTAGCAACGCCATCTAGTTCTGCGAGCAGTTGGCTGACGACGCGGTCGCTGGCGCCGCCCGAGTCACCGGCGGCACCTCGGCGCGGGGCCAGCGCGTCCAGCTCGTCCAGGAACACGATGCACGGCGACGACGCGCGCGCTGACTCAAAAACTGGATAACAAACATTTATGAAATAATATCTATACTCCATTGGCCATCGTACTTCATAAGAAGGTAACCCATCTTGGTGTGTCTTTTTTTTATCAAGTTGTATTGTTTTGGATCGGAGCATTTGCAACTTAAACGCAGACTAGTCTGTTTCACCGAGCTTTCGGAAACGTTTTTAAAAGCGTGCGGCCTTTAGTTTTGGGCACCGCATGTCGATCTCATGCTTCGGAAATGGCGCCATAAATTCCAATACTTTGCGTACTGTGGTGGCCACCCGCAACAGTCACCGGCACTTGTTGATAGCCATTTTGATCTCATAAATGTCTTTCTCGAGTCTCATATTATACATACCTTTCCTAACATTTTCTTCTGACTGTCCAATATACATGTTAAGTAGTTCTGGTCCTTTTACACTTAAGAAGCTCACATTAAGCTCAGTGCTGACTGCTTTTGCTACAAGCGTTTTGCCACAACCTGGTGGACCATAGAGTAGAATACCTGAAATATACATCACAGTTATTTAGTAAATCATAAAAAGAAACAGAAAGAAGCTTTAATCCTTTTAAATATTATCTTACCTGATCTTTTTAGACTTGAATTTTTGAATAAATGTGGGTATTTGATGGGAAACTCTATGGTCTTTAACAGTTCTTTTTTCAGTATATCTAATCCGCCAATATCTTTCCAGTACACTTTTGGAATTTTTGGAGCATCTAAATGTTGACTTTGTAGTCCTCTGATAGATTCTGAAAACAGTTAATTAAAAAGACATATTATATTCAATAATTCCTATCAGTCAAACAGGTTTTGAATGGGGTATCTAAAATATTTCCATTAGCACATATTTACCTAGTGCAGAATTAAAGTCTTCTTCTTGAACTAAATGCAAGTTTGGATCAGGCGGCAATTGATTATAACCATTACGCTGTTTCAGATAAGATTCTCTTATCGCAAAATGGAGAAGCGTGTCTATATCACCGTACAGAAAGGTCTCCGTTTTCGCTGCTACTCTTTGTAAGACGTCTTTTGAAGATTTACTTAGGCTGACCAGGTCTTCGTGTGGGTAAAAGTTCTTTGTCGGCACAATTTCTTCTCCATCTATGTTGAGCTGCATGACTGACGCCAACCACTCTAACATTTCATACCTCTGTTGAGCATTAAGTCTTGGTATGTGAAACTTTTCTAGGAACAATCTCAACACATTTGGCTTCAAGTCTTGTCTCTCTGTTATAGCTATGAATACAATGGGATGCTTTGTGTAGTTCTGGTATAAATCTGTGATAGTATTCATAAAGTATTCTAAGACTCTGCAGTCTTCATTGTTTTCTGGATCAACTGCAAACACCTAGAAAAGAATAAGAAGAAATAAATTAAGAAGAAATTCATGAAATTCCTTTAGATCCTGAGTACATTATGGCTGCGTGCAGAAAATTGCTTTTCAAAATTATTTTGATACTACGCCAAAATGAACCGTAAAAATACTGGACGAATGTTCACAATTATTAACAACTAAATGCTACCACATTTTGATTATCTTTTCATGAAATTATGCTCTTTACAGTCCTAGCATCATTTTGTTTCACATATATTATGAAGAACATAACTAGGTTGGGTTAGCTAGTATTACCTCAAAGTTATCCAAAACCACAATAACAGGAGCAGCTGCCTTTGCCTTCTGCACAGTGGAGTTGATCTTGCTTTCTGTTTGTTTGGCAGTTGAACTCTGAAGCGCATTGCAGTCTATTGCCAGGCAGTTCATTCCTTTAATAAATAATTACACAATAATAGATGATTCTCAATTTTAAGAAATAAACGAGCTTGTTTAATATAATGGCTGAATGACCTCAACCACTCAACTATGCATGCAGTCAAATTTCACTACATAATATTAGGGGAATAATATTTAAAGTCACACACACCATTGTATTTTGCCAGTATTTTGACAAGAAGATATCTGCCTGATCCTGTTGCCCCAGTAAGAAGTAACATAGGTATTATAGGACTTGACATTGATGACAACAAATCATCTGTAATAAAAAGGTTCAATTAATCTCTGATTATAACATAATCATATTTATAGTTTCAATCAGAGTATTTGCTCTCTCATAATATGTTTAATGAAAAAATGTTTAGTTGAAATACAAACCTAATTCACCAGTCAAGAATGGATAGATAGTTTCTTGAATCTGATTAAATTTTTCTTTCAACCCAGTTGGACATAGCTGAGATATAACATTGGAGTTTTTGTACAGTGGTGGTTTGAAATATTCATCCTTTGGCTTTAAACTGTGTATATTTTCTCCTAATGTCAACTGTGTGACACCTTTTACAATAAAAAATGCATGTACTACTTTGTCCTTGGATTCATTTGTCACTTCAGCATCACTGCTTAACTTTTTACACTTGAAATATAGTCTGCCTGTTGAGTTGACCAAGTCTAAGTACTTATAATGATATTTAGCTGTCATGTCAGGAGTGAGGTCTATGCAGATAATGTCATTTGTACTCACTAACTTGGGTACTTCAAAGTGATTGCTTAAAACCTCTTTTATAAAATCATTTGCTAAGTCATAATCATTCACTATGAGGCTTACTTCTGCCACAGCTGCTATCTTGGGTGCGCTGTCCAAACATGGCACAGGATGGAATGTCACAGATATGTCTTTTGCTACATTCAATCCAAAGCAAGAATTAATATTAAAAAATTCAATTTCATTAGTAAATGCTACATTCTCAGAGACATGCTTAGATCCTACTATTGGTACTATTCTTAAATTATCTATATCACTCTTAGCTGATCCAGTCCATAGCTTTTTGTGCAGTTCTGATGTCATAAAGTGGAGATTAAATTTGATTTCTTTGTTTTCATTGACATTTGCTTTGTACTTTCTTCTCTCAGATGCAGTTAGTTTCAAACCAACCCAAAGTACTCCATTGTCCAGATAAAATAAGTTTTCGCTGCCAAGCTGGATAAATTGTTCTTTAGATATAACAATGCATTTATTTATAAGAACAGGTAAATTGTCTTCTAATCTTTCTTTTAAAAATGTTTTCAGTATATGAGGAGGAAGTGTCTTAATTTCAAATGCATCCATATCTTCACGATTAGGATTCCGCTTTTGGTTCCAAATTCTAAACCTTATCGCAAGGTAAACCAGGAAATAGTAGTAGTTGTACTTTGGATAGACAACTTTTAAACAAAATTTTATCACCCATAGTTTCCGTGAAGTTTGTTCATTCATAGTAACTTAAAGCACTGTTTAATAAAATATATTCTCAAGACTATAAAGAAACATAAACAAAATAATAATAAAAAAACAAGTATTCGTTACGAATTTATTTCTCACACATTTTCATAATGAATCAATGATAACATTGTCAGTTCACTTTGACAACTATAATGACAATAATGTAGTTTTGACACTAGTACACTGACATTGCCAGTTGCATTAAAATTTGAACTGCTTTGAACCTTAAAATCAGAGCTGAAGGTTGTAACTTGAAGTTTTTTTATTTCTCTTCTGGAACCTAATATTCTTTTAAGCAATAAAATTTAAATAAGTCACTGTCACAAATTGAAGGCACACATTAAAATCTTATTATTGAATATAATACTAAGAAAACTGAAAATGTATCTAACGTGGGCTTCTTTTAATAACATACGGATGCTGATGATGGCTTGCATGCCTGTAGTAATATTCTATCTGATATGGTTGGTAAATACTTCGGAAGGCATACGTAGTGAAGAGGGAACATTGCTGGATCTTGTGTGTTGGCCAGATGGCAATGCTATACCCGTTATTATTGCTTGCGGTTCTGTTATTGCAGTTGTTATAGAGGTACCAAATGTTGCATATAAATTTACAGAGGCCACTAAGAGGGTTCAAATTAATGAAGCCCCTGGCCATATTTACAACCCCGCATGCTTGTCTAGCTTCTTTATGTATTGATACCTTTACATACTTATTACTTACCGGAAAAGTTACATTTTGTTTCTGAAATTACGTCTACTATTATAGTTAGAAACCTATCATGCTGGCTTAGGTGTAAAAGTAGGTATATTATAGAGTTTGTTTATCATAAATACTTTGGATCTTTATGTGGAAATAAAGATATAAAATGTTTACAGCTCTACGGATTATATCAGCTATTCAAGGCTGGTTTGCCAAAGAGAGAATACGACGTTACTAACGGCCTTTTTTATTACGTTTGGGCTTTAATTATCATGATAATTATATTCCTCGCAATCATGTTTTATTCCGGACTTCAGTCAACAATTATACGAGGTTACATCATACTTCATAAGTTATGTAATGTAGATAAGTACACACCTACCCACTAGTAAAATCTGATTGATGAAGTTCTTACTAAACCCACGTTTGTTTTCAATAGTGAATTTACTACGTGCGAACTATTACAGCTAAGATCAAAGGTGGTATCACTAAAGCCATGCTGAGATACTCAAGCCACCTCCCATCTAAAGTGGCTATAGACAGACTACAGACGAGGTTCCACTGCTGCGGCCGAGTCAACTTCCAGGAGTGGTTTTATATCCCGTGGTATATGAACGGGGAGCATATCGACTCAAAAACATTGTTAGTATAAACAATCGAATTACCTAGGTTGGTTAAGATACTTACCTAAAATAATCCTGATAGGTGCTATAACGTTTCCTTTTACCAGGATAGTCATAGCAACAGCACCTACCTAAGCATAGTGCTGTAACTGCTAATTTCTTGTAGATAAGTACCTTACTTATGTCTCATTTTTATGAATCGCCTGTTTCCCGAATTATGTAATTTCATTGGAAAATATAAGTTTCTCGAGTCTCACCGTAAAACCCGAACAATGATAGCAATAGCAAGAATTAGAGTAAACCGTTGTAATGTTAGGAAAGTGATGATACTTATATATTTTCATACAGTTCAAACCACAAGTTTGTATCAGACAACGTCCCGTACAGTTGTTGTTCCATGGAAGAATTGTACCCTTGTATACACCATGGAGTCACACAACCGGGAACCATATACAAGTACAACCCTGCGGTAATCATTTTAATGTTCCTTGCTTTGCTTTGACCCCAAAATGTTTGCTTGACTGTAATCCAAAATTAAGCAAACGTACATATTTTTGGTCGGAAGCGTAGCTCTAGTATTTTGTACTTTTAATTTGGCATGACATAATCGAACGGTGTCCTACATCATGTCTAGTTCCTCTAAAAGGTCTGGCATAAAGACGTGCTGTAGATACCTACTGCAGAAATATTGTGATAAGGGGTATCTAAACAGTTTTCGAACTTATAAAACTACTAAAAACTTATTAATCATTGTTTTCAGAAACAATTAACGATATGGAATTATGGCTGCGAGGAAAAACTCATTAACGAAATGATGTCAGTTTCATGGCGGTTTAATGCTGTTATGGCCCTAATTATCATTGCTATGGTAGACGCTTTCTGATTATTTAAGATCTACTGTAAATTGAAACTAAGAATCGTATAAGTTTGGATAATCGTTCAATTATTTTTGCGATCAGATCATGCAAGTGATAGCAGTGAGGTATCTCCACACAGCGTACAGAAGCGGTCTTCACGTTGGCAATCAGATTACTTGTAAGGCCTACCTGCTCAGGTCCCTCACTGACACGGAACCGCCTAAGAATGCGGTCAGGAAGAAAGTGTTCAAGAAGAGAAAGTTCAGACAAGCGCGGACACTGCATTGGGTCTCAGTGTCGTATCGACGAGGCAAGAAAAGATTTGTAACCTCCTCGGCTTCAGATGCTAACAGTTCTGATGAACTGCTGAAGCCTATTTATGAGTGAAAGGATCCAGCTGCACCTGATACTGGCTTCGGTAATAAACAGATAATTATTTATTTCGAAAATGACCTGATAGCTATAAAGTATGAAATTAATTCAGCTACTTACATATTTCTTTAATAATAAGAATACTATTACATTATAACATTACAGTTTTTTAACGAAGGATCGTATTTTTTGTGGTTCAGCGATTTCGTCGAGCCTGTGCAGGTTGTCCCACCAGTAGGGCAGCATGTGCCGGTACATCAGTTTGAACCAGGGTGTCACGGGATATTTTAGATTTGCGATGAAACTGTATAAAACGAAAGAATATCAGAAAGTTTTACTCCAGGCTCTGCATTACAGTACATAGTAATATCTTCTGCATCATAGCCAGAGTATGTTGAAACTAACCATATTTGGTCAAATGGAAAGATCGAACTACACACTTGAATAACTTCTATTGGAAATATGAGGAATTTAAACTCCGTAGTGCACTGGAAAATTTGCTTAGATACTTACTTGTCAAATTTGTTTCTCGGCACGTATTGGATGTCAGCTACTTCATCGGGATTGGGTTTAATATCTACGTCCTTCTGAAGAATTAACACATAGTCTAGTTCAAACTCCCCCCATACCCCGTCGCCGGGGTCCATGTAGAGTATCCGAGCTAGAAGAGTGAAGTCCTTAGGTTGTAACTGCAAATTAATGATAACTTCAGTCGTTTAATTCGTTAAAGTCATTATGGACATACCTATCTTTTAGTAGAAATAATCATGGATTTTTCCGACCTCGGTAAGGCGGATAGATACGCTGGACACTGACGGCCTAAAACCACCGCAGTACCATGCTTAATCTAAACTTTATACTGTGATAATATGTAGTTATACCTTAAGCTTAGCCTTGAAACCAATTTTCTAAAGTTATCATCTAAAATCAGTAGGTATCACATAAAAGTCTGAAGTTAACTCTATCGCAATCAGTTTAAGTCTTCATAATTTACATCTCAATAGGATTGACATTCAGTATCTGCGTAGATCCTGCCTACCAACCTCCCCTTGACCCCACATCCCGGAAGAATGGCTATGAATGATTAAAATTAAATTTCTTACGTGCCTGATGTTCTGATAACCCTAGTTCCACTTTTAGTCTACGTATTGCTGCGGTAGTAATGTCCTCTTGTACCCCGTTTATGAGTAGTGGGTGACTGCAGCACGCATTTGTGTAGCAATTTGGATATGTCACCTGAAACATTCATTTTTTAATCAAGATTGATGACTTTTTCAAAGTAATTTGCAACCCAAATGAAAAATAATGTTTAGCAGAATTGCAAAGACTGAGGTATTGAAAAGATACTATCACGTTATTATCGGATTTCCTTATCCCATTTTCAAATTCACATTCAAACAAATTAAACTGACTCTTGGCATCAAAGGTTAAAAGAGATTCGACGCTCATAGCACTGTAAAAAGAGATGACACGATCAGTCTCCACAGCTCTATCCCTCTCTGTCACTAGTTGTCACTACTGTTCTGTATAAACTTGCTGATCATGGTCTGATTGTATTATACTTTTTATAAAAATGAGGTACTTTCTGACTAGTTCTCTGCTGTAGGAGTATGTCTCCAGCTGTGTTGAACATCAGGACGCTGAATGCTCTGTGCAGCAGCAGTTTTCCGTCGTCCCCTACTCGGTGGCAAGCTCTCTTGGTGGCTGCACCTAGGTACTTGTCAGTCTCATCCACTAGCAGGCACATGTCATTGTCGAGGGCCTCATTCTAAAATAATTGTTTGTCATTAGATCTAGGTCTATGAGATATGCATCAATATCTTAAAATAAAGAAACAATCAATGCAGTGAAGTTTTTTTCTGGACTCTGCCCCAATCTATCGTTACTTTATAACACTAATAGTTTTTTGTTTTCTATTTTGCGACATGAACGATTTATAACGCCTACCTGGACTTCATGTATTAGATCAGAAGTAAAGTTCATTTTTCTATTGCTTGAATATTTCCTTTCCACTTTTGAAATATTCCACAGAACGCTATCGCACACTAAAACTTTTTTGACACTATGAAAATACATATTTTAGTAAAATAAAACGCTGAAGATGTTAACAATTTTAAGAAAACTCAGAAATTATTTAAATTTTATGGTAATTTGATATTAAAATTAAAGATTTTGGTGACAATGAGCCGCCATTATTTATTATCATGCCAAAAGTAATGGATACGAATAAATCTTCGTGTGAATAATATTTTAGTCACCAACTTTATAGCTGACCTACTTACGGAGCTAGCGGGAGGGTCAATAAACTAAATAATATGAAATAATAATAAATATATTTATTGTAATCATCATAGAAATGTACATAGCATAGTTTTCCAATCTAACGAGGGCTTTCCTCTTCAATTAATCTGATTTAAACAATGTGAAAGCACCCGTATTTACTTATAGAATTAAATATGTACAGCTTTATAATAAATCATGAAAATAAACACAAAGGACTAAGAGCGATTTTGCCATTTTCATTTTGATAAAAACCTAAATTAATAAAAGCTTTCCGTGCATACAAGTGCAAGAGGTAGTTATATCTAAAATAAACTATGAACCCGCTTATGGTTGGAACCCAGGTCGATTTCTTAAACTATCTTAAAGGCAAAAGCTGTATTTTTTTTTACCTCTCTTCTGACAAAGAACAAAGCGTTGCCTGAATAAAATCGCTCCATACTCCTTGTTATAATAAAATAAAACTGTTCTACATCTACGATAAGGCGGGGAGGCCTATTTAGTATTTTCAGTCATAAACTTGTGTATCTTGTCGGGTTCCGCGAGCTCCTTCAGCCGGTGCAGGTTGTCCCACCAGAGCTTCAGTCGATGGCGACGGATCATGTTGAACCACGGCGTGATGGGCCCCTCCAGGGTCGGGAGGTACCTGCTCCAAATATATGATGTTTATTTTATCTGAACTATAGAATGTGCGAAAATGTTTGTATTGTATAACATTTTAGAGTTAAAGTAAGCTTTCACTGTTTTGCCAGAAATTAATAATACTCAATTCTGTTAAATCAATTTTATCTGACAAGCATATATATCATGGTATTTGGGGGCTCGAGTGTAAAGAAAATGGTTTCGTTTCGAGAAAAATTCCGGTGTAATCCCTATTAACTAACTACTGCTTTTTAAACCGCAACAGATAACGTTTGATTGCTATTAATACTAATTAAGAATATCTTCACACCTGGCTCTGAATGGTCTACTTCAGTCGTTATAGATTGCAGGAACCAGAACAGGTGTACCAGACGAATACTTACGCGTTAAATTCAGATTTAGGCACGAAGCAGTACTCGGAGATTTCGTTGGAGTTCGGTTTGACCTTGACGTCGCCCTGGAAGAAGAGGACGTGGTCGATCTCGTGCTCGCCGAACACGCCGTCGCCGGGGTCGTGGTAGTGCACGCGGGTCATGAAAGTGAACAACTCGGGGTCCATCTGTGGAGATTAACAGTTTATGGAGTGACATGGTAATAAATAGGCAAGTATCATATTCATAATACACAATATAATACTAGTTTATACAGCGTGGCGCCATAATGGTGACATTCATGATGTCACCCTTGTATCACCACGCTTTATATTATTTTCATATTTTTGCTTCTTTTGGTATCATGGACTAAGCAGTACAAAGTTTGCCAGACAGTTATTTATATGTATTTTAAAATATCAGTATAATTATGTTCCAGTTCTGGGCCAGGCCTCTACCCGTATATGGAAGCTTGGATCATCATGCTAGCCCACTGAGGGTTGGCGATAATATCGACACATCAAGAAAGTTAACAAAGTAAATTGGTAATTAACAAACAATTATCAAAGAAGGTAGGTGTGTTCTGGTAGTTCCATGGTACAAATTATAGAAATGCTGATGTAATTTTGTAATTCGAAGTCAAATTTGTTTCTGATGGACATACTCAGTACTGTAAGCTATGTAAATTTTATTTATGGATTCAAAAGATGCGTGAAAGATAAATAATTATATTACCTACTATAAAATATTGTTTTTGGTTTTAAACCAGAACATATCCATTTTTTTATAAAGAAAAGACAACCTATTTCTTCTCAATCAGAATCAAACAAGCTAGTAAGATCTGGAACAAATTAGCATTGTTTAAAATTTTATGCTGATTTCCTTACATGATCTAAGGGGATGCCCAGTTCGTGGTGGAGCCTGCGCCGCGCGGCTGTGATGACGTCTTCAGCCTTGTCATCTAAATACAATGGGTGGCTGCAGCAGGCATTCGAGTAGTAATCAGGATATGTCACCTGAGCACAAAAACTTTAAGTTATAATATAATATAACTATAGGTATGTGTATTACATCTTATTCTTCAAAAAACAATTGGACAATAGCTATCAGCTTCGACACAAGAGCAAAGTGATTTTTGATTTCATAATATGTATTTTAGTCTGCAATATGAAGGGATGATGAAAGAATTCAAACAGTTGCATATTCTGCAAGTGCATTTATGTGCTATCAGATTTTTTATTCACATAAGCAACTGTGTATTAGGATATCAATGTGATATAGACATAAAAATGGACCGGATGGTTTGATGTACTAGTATGGATTGAAGGCAGAATTATGTCAAATTTGAACAAAATCTTACTTTTTGACTAGATCTTCTCTGCAGCAACATGTCCCCTCTCTTGTTGAACAGGAACACACTGAAGGCACGGTGCAGCAGGATCTTGCCATCATCCCCCACTTTGTGGCACTCCCTCTTAGTAGCTGTACCAAGAAAGTTGTCCTTCTCATCAACTACCAGGCATATGTCCCTGTCTAGAGCTTCTAACTGAAAACAAATAAAATGTTATTACCTATTGTTCTTTATTATTTACTGTGTCAGTTTTATATTCAATATCCTATTATCCTTTATTAATTTAATTATTGTAGTAATAAAAAAAAAGCCTATTAGCTTTGTCATTTTTTTTCTATTAGGAAGATGACTGGTAAATAATATTATTTGATAATAGACCCCTCACTTAGTTGTGACCTAACAGACAATTTTATATTTATTCAGGGCAAAGGTCTTATTTACCGGAAATCAAATATAATAATATAGTACATTTAGTTATAAGTGTCTGCACTACTAAAAGCATTGTTAAAAACATTACGAAAGTATGTTCCGTTCCCACAGACAAACCGTTAAATAGTTTTGTGGGGCATAGATTTTAAGATACTGTGTAAAAAACACTAATAAAGAAAAATAATAAAATCACCAATAATACAAGTCTCACCTGCACAGCATCAACTCCATCTTTTTCTACAGGCTGTGGTTTTGAGGGTTCTGATGCAAGCGTCCTCTTCTCCACACGCACTGTGTTCCACAACGACCTGGTGAGCCTTCTTACTAGCATCTTGTGGGAACAAATGAGGAATAAACATTAATATCAGTTCCATTTATATCAGACAATGGCTATTTTCATGGTAATGTTGATGGTTATCTCTTGGTGTCACAATGAAATAGAATGAGCTGATGACACGTAAAGATGTTTTAGTGATTTGCATATGAATTTCACTATGGTTGTTAACTATTGTAAAAGGATGTTAAATTTTAGATTTTCAGTGTCTTTTGTACGATATTTTTTTAAAAAATTATACACAATTTGATCACAACATTTTTGCCTAGTAAAATTTCTATAAACAGACATAATACAAGACATTTCCTCCTCTCTCCCATTATAATGCTATGCTGTTCCCGCCAGGATCCAAAATAGTCTCTATATTAGACCCCACCAGCTAATGTAAATTTATAAATGTACCTACATTCTGAAACACAGTAAAAATATTGAGTTTTGAGTAAGTTCTTACATCCAATGACAGGTTACGTTGCATCCAATTTCATTACATAGTTTTAGATTAACACTACACGCAGATATGAACATTGTTGACAATAAACATGGATGTTGAAATATATTTGTAAATTATCCCATCTTTGACCCATATTTAGAAGACCCTAATGTACAAATGTATTTATTTATATAAAACAAGACGTGAAGTAGGTGATGGTAGAGTAAGTTCAAGGAATAATTGAAAATGTACATAGAACAATCATTAGACTTCATTCAATTACCAGATAACATGTATTTATAGCGGCGTTTATAAAAAGATGTACTTGTTTACAAAGTTGTCACGAGTTGTACCGAATTAGTAAATATACACACAAAATATGTATAATATCACTAATGCAGAACTATTTTAGCACTTGTTTTACGAGTTTCTTGTAAGATGATTTTTTTAACGTTTCAGAGCACACGTAATATAGAAGTAATACCTTTTTGTTTTTACCACAACTTTCAATTTCCAACAGCAATTTCTGCTGCGATCATTAAGTTATTTGGAATATTTTAGAAATCTTTCATAAACTCGGCCAAGTTAATAAAATGTCTAGGCCGCTAGTGATGTATTATCGTAATTTAGTGACATTGACGTTTGACACTTTGACAATGAAAACCGTTTTATTTTTTGTTTTTATATTTAGTTACTTTATTAACCGGTAGAAAAATCTTACTAAACGAAGTACGTATTTTGAAATTCATTAAATTATAGATAAAAGGATAGATAAGATTATTGTCGTACTGTAGCTGCATTTAATACCCTTTGTGATAAATATGTGGAGAATGTGTTTGTTGCTATCATTTCATAATCTTTTTTTATGCAATAAAACTAAACTGCTGTATTATTTAAGATTAAAGGACACTTAGCACTATGTAATTGACTATAGTTCTTTCTGTGAACTGTACACTACAAGCACTTACAATAAACTCGCTAAACAAATATCAGCTAGTAGGGAGCAAGCTATTTTTAAGTTAATTATGCCTTCCTTGTATTATGGAACTACAGGAAGGGTGCGCCGATCTTAAAATAACTTTGTCTAATAACAACACGGGCTTTCTAAAAATTCTGTTCATTATGCGCTCAACTTGCATTATTGTAGAGTCGCTTACTTATTTAATTGTAATAAGTGGACAGTATATTTTATTTTAAATAAAAAAAATAATCAAATGTCGAACGTTAAACTTGCGATTCGTGTCCGGCCGTTTACAGAAAAGTTTGTTGATTATTTTTAAAGTTGTATAAAAGTACAAAAAAAAACAAAGAAAAATGTTCATATGTGTAAAGTGATATTTGTTCACAGGGAATTAAAAGCACAAAAAGATCGCCTACCAGTTGTGAATGTAGTAGATGAAAATACTGTTACAATTACTAATAACAAAGTAAGTGCCGTTTACATAATTTTTTTTAAAACATAAGTTATTCCTGTCGGATGCATGTACTTTACTTTTGTCAAATGATGCATAAACTTTACCAATCGACATGAATAAATATTATTTTTAGATTTAATTTGATTAGGAAAGTATATTTCCATAAGTAACATCACTTCATCGCGAACATGAATTACCATTTTTTTTTATTAAGTGCATTTTCTATTCAAAACAAATTAATAAATTAAAAATTAAATTCAATAAATTTCGATTCGTGGAGTAACCGAATGCGTTAAAGAAAACTGCAACGATATTGTTTTATTTATTTTAGATTTTGTTGATTACCCGAATTCGAAATGTAGATATCTAATGTTATTCAAAGTAAGACTTTGTCTCAGGGGCTATTTTACAAAAAATCAAATGTGGCTATTGAACGGTTAATGAATTAGATAATCTGTATATTTTAGTGCATGAATGACTAGTAGCAAATGCAAAGAAGAGATTGCCAGAGAAGGCACGAATATTTTGTATTTGGTATTTTGGCAATGGAACACTTTCTGATTAGAAATATCTTTGCTCAGGTAAGTGTATCAGGCGCTGGCGACAGCAGGGAGCGGACACGCCGGTACTATGCGGATTATACATTCGACAGTTGCTGTCCCATCTCGCATCCATCCTATGCTTCACAGGATAAGGTGAGACAGAAAATAATATATAAAATAGAGAAAAATATTGCAAAATAAATTAGATACATAGGTATGTGACCTTATTATTGAATTCGACGTTAATAAAAGTTGCGTTCAGCGTTTCCCGCAGTAAGTAATTTAATGCTTGTGTAACCGGTGTGTTTTCAAACATTAGAGCCACACGCGCCAGGGCGCCCAGACTCAGGACGAGCATTTATCACACCCACGCTTGTCCTATGCGGGAATCAAACCCGCGAAACGTAGCGCCCAGTGGGTTTGGCGTGACAACAACTCGTCGATTAGGCAAATAATGCTATAGATACTTAAACCTACGTATCACATCTTAACATTATTTATTAGGTATTCGAGTCAATCGGGCAGGAGGTGATAACGAGCGTGTCTCGGGGACGTTCAGCATGCGTGCTGGCGTACGGGCAGAGCGCCACCGGCAAGACCCATACCATGATGGGCACGGAGACCCAACCCGGGCTGATACCGCGCGTCTGCAAGGCCTTGTATGAACTGCAGCCGGTTGATTTCACTATCAGGTAATTATTCCTCTTGTTTTATCGCTGACCATGTCAGGGCCCCGATTCTGCTATTTACAATGGCCTATGAATGAATGGCAATTGTATTAAATTGGAAATTATTTCTATTCTCTTAAGCATTTTGCCAGTACAGTAATTTATTGGAAGTTTATTGATCTTGAGTATACCGTCCCGTACTAAATTTCCAATTATTATGTAGAAAAATGTTTAAGAGAATACGAAAATTGTAATTTTAAGCCAAATTTCATTCATTCATTGTCTGGCTCTGGACTTCAAAAGAGACTGTGACCCCTTGAGGTTGTTTCGACATTTCTTCTCAGGGTAGTCAGATAGGAAATGTCGACTCCAGCGTTCTCAAAAAATAAGACATGTAAAAGTGATGATATATCCTACTTTCAGTATAAATGATTTCATTTAATTTCATCGGCCATTGTAATAAGCAGAATTGGGGCCCTGTTCTTTCTACTTTAGAAACCATGCTGATCGAAGAATACCAGGTAATTATTACTTGATCAATTTAGCTACCGGTATCTCCAACTTGGACTGCAACATACTCATTTTGATTTATGGTTTCGTTATATTTAGCGGATCTGTATCTAGATTTGATTCTTAATGATTGATACAAATAGATATTGCAATGTTCAAGGTCCACTGAAGTAATAGTCAATTTAGAGAAATCGTAAAATGCCACTCATGAGGTGATCCAAATTTATAATCTTAGATTGCAAAAAAATGCAAAACGTTTTTGTCTACCGCGCCTAGGTATGCATAATTTATACGCCAAAGAAGAAGAATACTCTCCGTTATAACTAATTATGTAAGCATATTTTTCTTCTGTTGGGTGGCATAGACTGTACTCTAACTCACCAAATCACATAACATTTTTTTCAAACGACTCCCGTTGTCATTAATATAATATTCGTGTCAAAGGGGTTCACGAACATTTTTGCCGTCAAAGATGTCTACCCACAATTCTAGACTTGTCTGGCAGTAGACCGTCGACCGGTACCTATACTTTCTTGAAAACTACATTTCGCATAATATATGCAGTGTTTACGTTTATACCAAAACGCCGTTTGTTTTCGGAAAGTAAATTGTTTTCTATCATTTATGCATTCGTGTGAAGCAGCAGTATGTGTGACGGCACGCGATACGATTGCCGAAATGAAATGGGTGTCGCGTCATTATTTCAAAGGCGCCAATTTTTTCACGTTAAACGATTGTGATTATTATAATGCGTGACTTGTGAACGTAGTCACTGGGATTCCGCTAGTTTGAAGTTTATTCTGATTCCGGTATCTCCTTAGCGAACTTTTTTGTTTGGGTGTTAAGATGCCTTGACAATGCTCCAAAGTTTCAAAGTTTACATAAGACTTTAAGATTGGCTTTCTTATAGACTTTAGGAGTAAATATAAGATCTCTAAGAAGGATGTTTGACGATATACTGATTTTTTACTCGATACCCACTGCGGTCATTCCCTTAAACAAACTTTCTTCGGAATTAGTTGCGGGTTTCTGTTTGAAACTTTTTATGATTGTGTTCGTAACACTCGGGTAATATATTGTTGGTTGTATTCGATTAAGTTTGAATGGTAATAAAGACAGGCACCGTAGCTTCCTGACGTCAAGGCTGAAACGACACGCGAGCCTTTAACACCCGGCCATCGAGGCTTTATCTGCGCTAATATATCTCCCTACGTTACATGTGTTGCTATCATAGACACCTGTTTAATACAGCAATCATTAGAAATGAAGGTGGTGTATTTGCGTTGCAAAGGTTTAAGACATTTCCATTTCGTATTTTTTTTTATGTTATAGTGCAGGTTCATATATGAAAGCTACAGGTAAAGGTGACAATTTAGTGGAGACTTTTGCGTTTTGCTATAAAAATAGACTAACAAAGCTGACACTTTTTTACATTTTCGTACAGATGTAGAAGAAAAGTTTCCCCTATCGGGCCCGCGAGATTATCCGAATGTCCTACCGCGACACTGGACACGAATTCTAAAGGAGGGAACATGAGTGTATTTTAGTCAGTCTGACACTCCCTTCCCCTAACCCAAAGCGGGAAGAGTCAGTTAATGATTTCTTATTCGAAAAAACGGGTCAAGTTCCTTCGGGATTTAGCCAGAGAAGAAAAAAGTCTTAATCTTATCAGGTTCTCAAAAAATAATGTTTGTTTCATACTCTCAAATGACAAGTAATTTTTATCTACGTAGATACATTATGGAATGATAGAGATTCACTACGTCATGAAACGAGCATTTTTATTTTCACTTGCTGACTGTGTTAAATCTATTAGTTTAAATAAGATACGTGTTGCCAAAACCTAAATGATAAACGTTCGTATCGTGTTAGCATATAAAGTTCAAAACAAAGACGAGGAAATTAAAAAGTTTTCAGTTTTCATTAAAGGGATTGCCATTTTAAAGATATTGTTCGTTATGTAGCATGCTTCAGTGTAGGGTGAACTGTGGGGGGTGTCGGGTCAGCTAGTGGCTGATATTAGTGAGGTAGTCACAGTAAGGTTTCAGTGCTAGTCGGGTTCGCCGCCCCACGGCAGTCGTGGCGAGCGCCCAGCGTTCACAGGAATAAACGTTGTGATTGTTTTCTTAGGAAAATAAAACAGGTGAGATGATTTATAAAATAATAGTAGTAAGATATTAAATTTATTTATTTCGTCATGCACAGTTTAAATTATTTCTTATTGACGATATAACTTAAGAGCATGGCGGGCGATAGTATAGTAATTTTGTTGTTTATTTCTTCTTACGTTATTTTTGTACGGACATTCATAGAATAGTATGCTGTTCAAAAAAAAATGATGTCTATGTAGAGTGACAAGCGCTATTCTCGGTAGTCAGATTAATACCTAAAATATGTCTGAAAAGACGAATGCATGAACATTTTAGAAAATATGACACGTGGAAAGCTTGCAACACGAAATATATTTACGCAGGTGAAAACATTGTCTAATCTCTTGATCTTTTGCCTGATCCTATGGTCTGTTATAATACTTGTCTCCCTATTGGTTCTCATAGATTTTTATAGTTTCATCCAATTTTTAAACGATTCTTTAATGCGAAATAATAACATTTACATTATAAAGGAATTAAATTCGTGTCTTTTTAGGCACTAGTGGGCAGTTAATATCAAGAACTATTGAATCGAAAATTATATATTCTTCTATCGTTAGAAACCCACATTATTTGTTGATGTCGAAGGCAAAAGTAATATATTAACTCATAAAATATTGCTCCACGAATTGGCTACAAGTCAATAAAATAAACTATTCAAATAGGTCTATTACTAACAGACTACAGTCTAAAAATATAGTTATCGTGTGAATTAAAAAGTTTCACTAATGTTTACCTCCATGGTGTTGACTTGTTTTATAGTGTCTGTATCACACAGTGCCGAGGTGTCTGCCCCCAGACCTCACGTAACACCACCGACCATTGCGAGCAGCAATAACGGGTTATTACTCATGAACACCAAGTAAATGGAAACATTCACCCTTATATTACTTCGTAAACTATTTTTGAACTTTTAAAACGCTAAGTTTACGTGTTGAGATGGAAAAACTATGAAGAACTATGTCATGCTGTCTCTTTTGTAAAGTATTAACGTAATTTTTCCTTTTTTTTTACTTATATTCATTAACACAATAAGCCTCGGCGGATGTTAAGCCTTTCGTTGTCACAAGGCTATAATTATAGGCTTTAATTTAAATCGTAATTTTCTATTGACAAGAAATCGGGATACTTAATTAAGGTAAAATTAAATTAACCTCATCCTTTGATAAAATATTTAGCTTAATTATGATCACGTGAATGCTCATAAGAACCTATGCAAATATAGGTCAAACTAGTTAAACTTATTTCTACATAGTTAAAACAAAGTTCAAAACATAGTTTCCGCTTTTAAATTACTGTATGATTTATTTGACGATAATTACCGTGGTCGTGACTTACTGTTGTTAAGACAGTTTGAAATCAGTTCGGAACTTGTGATGGCTGGACATTTATACTATTGCTTCTTTTAAGAAACATTTTAACACAATACTACCTATATAAAGTGAAACTTTGCTAGTGTGTATGTTTGTCAATTCTGCAAGCTAAACCAACCGACCAATTTCGTTGAAAGTTTGTTGCCACCCTAGATTAACTTAAAAGTATCCGACAGCGTTACAAGGAGGGGATTTATCAGATAACCGACTTTCACGCGGGTAAAGTCGCTGAAAAAGATAGTTGTTTAATAACTCTTTTTTCTGGTGGATGTTTACTAACACATGATGCAATTTGTTGTGCATAGGTAACCTAGTTTAATGTAGTTGCCATGTCTGTTTGGTCATGGACATAACAGATTATTAAATTGGATTTTTATAGTCTTAAACTCTCGCGATTTAGCAGAGCATAGACGAGTTTTGCAATAGTGTGCACATTCCAAAATCAGGGTCATGTAACATAAATACTAGATTTAATAGTGGTTTCTTAGGTTTACGCGAATGTTAGACATTGAAATGAAACTACTTTTACGGATTTTATCGCGGTTTAATTTTAGATTTTAGTTCCCGACGTTTCGAAACCTTTGCAGGTATCATGGTCACGGGCAGACTGAGATGGCGTTCGTCTTGACAGAAGATGTTGCTCGTTCTACCTTCATATTTTAATTAATTATTTGTGGTCCGACCTACCCAGTATGAGCTCACTGTGTCTTGATGTCTTGCAGCGCTGCTCTTGGGTTTGGCCTTGAGTTTATTTATTATTGGATCCCAAGTAGGTGATATCTTCCAGCCATCTTCTCTATTGAAATTAGGGTGTTTTTTAATCTCAATAGCCTCGCGAAACATCCTAGGTAGGAATTTGGATTCTTTAGCGAGGATCTGTGGTTGGTCAAATCTAATATAATGGCTGGAACCTTCAGCATGTTCGGCGACTGCAGACTTCGTTCTGCAAACACCGCCGCTCAACGAAGTCTGCAGTCGCCGAACATGCTGAAGGTTCCAGCCATTATATTAGATTTGACCAACCACAGATCCTCGCTAAAGAATCCAAATTCCACCACAAATAATTAATTAAAATATGAAGGTAGAACGAGCAACATCTTCTGTCAAGACGAACGCCATCTCAGTCTGCCCGTGACCATGATACCTGCAAAGGTTTCGAAACGTCGGGAACTAAAATCTAAAATTAAACCGCGATAAAATCCGTAAAAGTAGTTTCATTTCAAATACTAGATTTAATGTTCTCGGCACAGGATCAGCTAAAGTGGTGCAGAAATAAAATCCTCTTCTATTGCTCTGCAACAAATTCGCTAATAACTATAAATGTTTACATTATTTGCATTTAATTATGTACTTTATTTATTTATTATTGTCAAGTTTCCTTGAGATTTACAACGAGAGGGTTCACGACCTGCTGTCTGGTGAGGTTCCCCTGCCTCCGTGCCACTCGCTGCCGCGGCGGAAAGGCAACGCCCGGAAGGATCTGCGCGTACGAGAGCATCCCTCGAAAGGACCCTACGTACAGAGTAAGAGACCACAATTCTATCCATTAGAGAGACTATCACCACCTCTTGGTGTAGCACTATTTTAGATGTGGAAGCGAAACGGAGCGCGATGCGGCGTGGAGTGTTTCTGCCTTTTACTGCAACTGCAGTGCTAGGAACACGTCATGGAGTTGTACCTAATATATGTACTACATATAATATGCTACAGATTGATTATTGTCCGCAGCTTACTAATTTTACTTGCATTCCAATCTTTGTAGGCCACTCCAAATTTGCTAGTCATTGTGTCTTACAATTTAATCATGACCTGATTGTGGTTTTATAACTTTGATAGGTATCCTATTAAATAACAAGAATAAGATCAATCTTTATTAACTACTAATTTTATAACAGTTAAAAAGTGCAATGCAGTGTTAGATTTTTTTGGGACTAGACCCACACGTGCCCGTTATTGCAACTCCTGTAAGCCAGGGTCTACAATGAAACCAACGAAAATCACCGAAACACTTAAGCTCGGTATGTCCAATTCCCCAAGTCCAGGGCAAACAATTAACTGCCTTGGAACCCGCAATTTTTTTTTATATTATTCAGAAATAGCAATTGGGATACTGTAGAGGGCGGAATCGTTTAAAGTCGCTTTGTTTTAATACCTCTTCCTTTCTGGCTAGACCTTCGCCGCGTAGCAGTCCAGGATGCCGAAGCTCTATTAACTCTAGTAGAAGAGGCACTCGTCGTCGGCGCACTGCCTCCACTCGCCGCAACTCCACCTCATCGAGGTCTCACGCTTTGCTAGAGATCACCACACCTCATGCTACACTGCATCTCGCTGATCTAGCTGGGAGGTAGCCAGAACACTTAATTCACATTATATTATAGTTAGGTTATAGGTACTTAATATAATGTAATGTGAACTAGGAAATAATGTAACATTAACATCCTTATTAAAATGACCAAGTACACAGACCAGCATTAAAAGTTCGACTGTTAACTAGCGGCAAAAAATTATTTGCTACATTACAAAAGTTCATATTAAACCACCGCTTATCAGGTGTGCTGCAAAGTCAACAACTTTTTAACGATCCTAACTCATTTTCCCAAGTATTGAGGTTTCAGCAAGATCTAAAGTATTAGCAAAATTTAAGTAGCTTTGACAACATAAACCCATGTCGAAACTACCTGCTTACTCATTTGAGGATTACGATCGAGACACAGGTACATACGTCTTATAAATATGTATATGTTAAGAGAATACCTGTTGTGGGCTAATGCTGTTAATCTATCGCCGTGTAAGCTTCAACGAACTGGGGAAGCCCTACGTGCGCACTACGCAAGAAAATTAACGAGTTGCAAATTCATGTTTACAGTTCCATATGCGGACAACTGGATTTTAAATGTATTCGTTCTGGCTCAAGTTGCTGCTCAATGTTGATTAGGCCAACGGTTTTTTAAAATGCCATTTTTTTATAATCGTAAAGAAATTGCAATGAAACTAATTTTACGGATTTATCGCGGTTTAATTTTTGATTTTAGTTCCCGACGTTTCGAAACCTTTGCAGGTATCATGATACCATTAACATTCCACTAACTTTCGCGTAAACCTAAGAAATCACTAAATTGTAAAGAGTTTTCATTATATGACGTATATCTGAATTTTTTTTTTTATGCAATTGAAATATGTTGCTTGATTTGTGCATAGCGAGAAGGCAAGTTGGGAGGGCTGTGGCGGCGGCCGGCAGAAGGAAGGCGCCAATATCAACAAGTCTTTGGTGCACTTAGCAACGTCATTTCCGCTCTCGGTGAGTTATAAATACGAGGCTTTAATTGACTAATTTAACTTTCAAGTCAACCTACTTGCATAATCTCCTACTGCTCTACATTTTAAACAAAAGTAAATTATGAATAGTGTTAAATAGGAAACGTAACATAACATCCAATTGTTTTTTAACAAACAGTTGTAATAATTGATTTAGGTGTCTGTAATAATTAATTTCACTAATTAGATAATAATAACGGGTCTCATAATAAGATTTTCTGACCTCGAAATATTGTAAATAGTAGCAATACTACATTGCAGCCAAGATGTCTGATATCTTCTTTCTAAGAGCCGTATACCTCTGCCCATATTTTATATATCGTTTGAATTTTAGGCGTGAAGTCGTTGTGTAGAGTGTTTAGTGTGTTGATATGGGTTTCTATGTGAATGCATTGTTTTATTTCAGTGAGTGGCGGTACTGGTCGTGGCAGGTTCGTCCCGTACCGTGACTCCGCTCTCACGTGGCTGCTGAAGGATTGCTTCACAGGAGGAGCTGCTACATTCATTATCGCAAGTATGTGCTAATTGTGTATGATCTATCACTGATTTCGTCAACCGCATATATTCCTTATAAATCCGTTTTCTAAAATGTCAGTTTCCTTTTTGGACCATTTATGAATATTTAAGGATTTTTTTTCGTGTTAGGTAATTTCACGGATAGCCGAGTGGTTGAGCTCACCGAGACGTGTTGCGGGTTCGATCCTCGCGTAAGACAAGCGTCTATTTCTCAATGTTGTTTGTTTTTATCGGTTGCTCTACATTTCACTAGAAAGCTACCTGTTATTATCAAATCAATATACGAGTATGTACACGGTTTTTGCATAACAGTCGAATTTCACGGAATTCAGAAGTAGACGGATTACTATCTAAAACATAACTGGTTTTAGAAAATCGTCCAAAGTCGATGCTCTTAAGAGATGCGGGCCTTGGCATACATAATATGCATTAGTGGGTAGCAATGATTATGACACTCATTACGTACTTCAGAAATGTGGAAATTTCTCTTGATCTTGATCCAAATAACGATCATCCACTGACATGTATATCTTGCATACTTAACATTCTTCATCATCTTATGCATGGAGGCTTTAGCTTTTGAGGACTTGAAAGTTTTGATAAACATAATAATATACAGATCACATTGGTAATTTGATGATAGGTAACTTGAAAACTTCTACCAGTCTTTAATATTTTGACCAGTCAACATGACGTAGCCCTCTTTAAAAATTTTGGCCTTACGATTTTATGTTTAAGGTTTATTTTCTAGTTTCTATTATTGCATTATAGCTGTGTCACCAAGTGCGGCATGCTACGGTGAGTCTGCCTCGACTCTCCGCTGGGCCGCTCGGGCTCGTCAGCTGCCGACACCAAGAACCGTCAACTGCAACTCGCTAGTCGTGTCCAGGGCTGCCCTACAAGCCCAGCTCAACCAACTTATCGCTGAACTCACGAGGAACCACATCCGATATGTATGAGATCTTGATGATTTTTGTACCGGTACTTTATCTATAGAATGAAGTATAGGTGACCGTTTTTTTCAGATACCTGAGACTGGAAGCATCACATTCGACGAAGAACATTGGACATTAAGAGCAAATGAACTTGTGTCAGAAACAAATGATTTAAATAAACCAGCAATCATAGGCAACCTTATCGATATGATGCGTCCTAAGCTTGACGCTAACAACTCAGAATCAACAGCATCGTCCGCTGCTAGCGGTAGCTCAGATGTCATCAACGCAATGGATAAGAACCTTAAGCTGACGACCGAGATAATGAAGAAAATGGACAAGTTATTTGGACCACCCTTAGAGAGAGCTAGCAGCGGAGATGACTTGAAGTAATCGCACCTCTTAGACACAAAAAGAGACAATATAGATCACAAGAAGTTTTACCCATTGATAAAAGTTCTTTGGCTGGGCAGACAAGTAGTTTGGCAAATACTCTCCCGTCAAAGTGAAGTGCAAATCAACGCAGTACCCGATTCGAAAAAACTCAAAGTCCCACAAATAACCATTCTTCATGATAACCAGAGAGCAGAAATTGTTGCTTCAGTTACTGAAAGATTATATTCAAAACTTAAAAAGAAAGAGAAGCCGCAGTATCTAAAATGGAAACGATGGTCGACAAGAAAATAGTTGAACCACTGAGCGAGTTAAAATATGTACAAATGCAAGGCAGAGACTAATGGAGCTGAGTCAGAAGCCTTTACGAAATAAAGAAGGATAGGTATACCGGCGCACACGCAGACGCGAGCGACAGTCACGCGAGTTAAAGACCAAGCTATAGATGTACAAAGTGATTTATACTCGTTCATTATAAAAAGTGGGTGTCCGTTTACATTATGCCGTGACGTAGCTACTGAAACGGTTCCTATGACACCCCGCTGTAAAGAAATAGCGGTCGGTCCTACGGCTTCTTTAATATTCAGCGACAGATCCACAGAAACAAAACGCGTGGCTTACAAGAATTCTTTATGATGACTGATTTTGCAACCAAACAAGAAAACTGTACTCAAACGCAAATAGTACCACCACCTAGAAGAAGGAAACGTGCTTCGAATGTAGGAAAACATTGTTGCAGTAAGAATACTGATGATTATTCTGAGGGCTCTACTGTTGCACCAGTGATTAGCATAAACATATCACAATCGTATCCAGTGGATTCGGAATCTCAAAGTGACGATAACTCGGAGACGGAATTAAAAAATAGCATATCCAGTGTTGTGACGACTACTCCTGACCTTCTTACAAATCATAGTACTGTAGACCCTCAGGGTGTTATAGAGATAGATGATGATAACATTACTGTTTTAGTGAACGTTTTAGATCAAGCAAAGGGTCCTTTGCAAAATGGGAGTACATCAAAATCTGATAGTTTAAACAACCGCAGCGAGGAATTTCCAGAAACAGATGAGTTTGTGCTACCGAGAGTAAATCCTAACTCTGTGAAAACTTCAAAATCGGCTGAGATTAAAAATATGATATTAGGACGGAACGAAAATATGTATCCATATAACATAATACTTTCCCCGCCGAGAGAGAGAGATACAAAACGGATTGTTACTTTTAAGGACGATACAAGTTCAGATCCTACCCCTGGTGAAGTAGCTAAGAGTGACAACACAAATAAAAACGAAAATGTCTCCGAATTCACTTCATCTGATAAAGACCTTCCTGTAGAGAAAGATTATGAGAGCTTATATTCAGATTCAACAGAATCGAGTAAAATGGATTCTGATTCTTTTATTTGGAAAAAAGCTGGCAGCAGAACATTGGGTAGCTTAAGGAAAAACTACGTACCTGTTTACAAAGGAACTAAATATCGAACTACGAAACCCAGGGACCGAAACGACATTTACGATTCGAAACTGAAATTCACCCAAGAAGTTACTCAAATTGTTGTCGATCTGAAATAATAGATGTCAGTTCAACGGATAGTCGAGAAACAGATGCTCCAGAATACAAGTGTAGACGACGCCGACCATACTTTGACAGCAAATATTATTGTAACGAGGATGATGATAAAAATGAGTATAAAACCATCGAAACAAAACTATTTGATTCATGCAATTATCTAGAAGACTCGGTTAACAGATATGAGAGTCGTATTCCACATTATAAGGGTTTGAATGA